>NW_027114044.1:687252-698044 GCF_000696795.3 Halyomorpha halys
TATAATTATTTATTTATGTTTATTATAATTATTTATTTATATTGATTATAATTAGCTATTTATATGGATTATAATTATTTATTTATGTTGATTATAATTATTTATTTATATAATAATAATTATTTATGGTTATGCTGTTATTGAATTTCAAAATTCGGATTAACTATAACTATAACCTAAATACCATAAAACGATCACCATAGTTATTTAAACTATTAATTCGATTATTCTCATAATTTAGTAAAATATATTATTGTTTTTACAGACATTTTTATATTAAAGTAAAACTTTTATTGGAATGAAAGGAATATAATAAGTATAATTTATATGATTATCTCGTTAAAAAAAATTTGCAAAGTGAAAGGGGTTAAATGTTATTGGTGAATGCATGAGAAAATTACAACCATGATATAATAGATGTTATTTCAATTATTTTTGCGTAAAAAAAAGTAAATAAATAAATAAAATAATCTGATTTTGTTAACCGTATAATAGCAATAAAAAATAATATTTACAGAATAAAAAAAAATAATTACATTAAATATTCTTAACCTTAAACATGTCTCATTAAACATTTTAGACATATATACTAAAAAATGTGTGTCAAGAGTCAATAATAATACAAAAAACTTTAAAGTGACTGATTGGATTTTTATAAAATGTTCCTTGAGTTTTGATGTTATAGTGTTACAGCTATACTTAATGGTATCGCGCTAACACTTAATTGGCCAACAGATCAGTCAAACTAAAATTATATAAAAATATATTCACACTATAATTTTACGTTTAATAACCTTTCTCATAAGCTATCAATAATTTTTAAATATCTGAATAGGACAATAATAAACATATATCTTGTAATAAACAAAGAATATACTAACACAGAAAATTAACATTGATTTAGAATATTTAATTATCTTTAGAATTCATTTATAATCATGCAAATGTATTTAAGTGTCAACACGACGGCGGATTGTAATCAGGGAGAATGTGGCCTAAATCTACGGTCACGGTAAATATTTATACGTTGTGAGAATGGAATCAGTACGCAAAAAATGGAGTTGTGGTGAGTGATCATTTTTCTATACAACCAATGAATCAACAACAAAAATAATACACTATTTATCAATACATAGTTTTCGTAAATATTATATATGGAATATGGAATCTGCTTTTAAAATAAGACCCATCGATATTTTTGTAAGTTGTTCTAGACAATTTTCTAGTAGTCTTTATTGCACCTGTTGGGCAAGAGACTTTCGAAATTGATTTCCAGTCTTTAAAACATTTTTGTATGGTGAGTTACATTAATTAAAATGAACTGTTTAGTGTTTAGTGTTTAGTAAAAAAAAATCAAGGAAATAATTCTGAAATAAATAAATATTATTACATAATTTTTTTCTCAGAAGGTTTACTTACTAAAAATTATTATTATCCATTTATATCTAAAAAATGATTTACGTGTTTTAATATTACCACCATCTCATCTCTTAAACATGTAAAATAATAATTTTAATATAATTTTTAAAATAATAATTCTTGACTTAAAAGAGCGCGTTTAATAGAGATAAAAAAAAAATAAAAAAAAAAAAATCAACAAGATTTTCATAAACCAGTCCGCGGTTTTTAAACTATTATTTTTTAGTTTTATGATATATATATATACACAAATATATATTCTCTGAGAGACACTACTTTGAGCCCGTGTTTGTTTTAGCAGCGGTAGGAAGTCGTTAGCAGTGTTCACTGACAGGAGCTTCCGAACGGTGGCGGCTGATCTGGGTCCGGATCTGTCCGCTTCACCTCAACCTACCATGTATGTATTCGATTCCCGTTTGACAACATTTAACTTTCGATACAATAGATGAAAGGTAATACCTACTTCAATGTATATATTTTCTTATATATGGATATATATTCTAACATATGCCTATACTTATTTTATTATGGGCCTTAATGAACTGTTTCTGACCAAATAAGCATGTGACTGTAAAACTCCCATTCTCCATTTAAAAAAAAAAATTTCGACATGAAAAATAAAATATTACAATTCAAGGAAGTGCTTGAACTTAATTTATATATATATTAATGCTGGGTGACTAAATTTTCAAATATTTTAACTTTCTAAGTTTAAAAACCTTGTTTTGTCGAAATAAGTGGTTTATCATTCGATAAATAAGAAGTGGAGATTGTGAATGTTGGAGTAAACCCTTCATATATCATTAAAATAACAGAAAATTTTAAACCAGTTGAATAAAACAAGTCTACTGTATTAGAAAGTGCCTTTGATGGTAAATAGGGATTAAAAAAATATAACGAAACCAGAAAATTATAGCATAACTATAAATAAAATATTAGCATAAAATAAATAATGATAATCATATCTCAATAGCGAACATTTAAATAATTCGGATCTATAATACCTAAAAGAAGTCAAGTCACATTTTATTTATTTTAAACTAATAATTTAGAAAAACATTTATTTTTTTGATAGTTTTTGTTTCTAAGTAAAATAAAAATTATTTGTTTTGTTTCTGTTTATAATATTCTAAATTGTAAATTAATGTTGGAAGTCAATGATCTAGTCAAATTCTGAAGCAATTTCAGAGAAATTGAATATTTAGTTTCCATGTTCCTATTTTTACCAGTTCTTTAATTTTTAAAAATATTTATTTAATTATTTCTTAACAGTTTTCTAAATTTTTAACGAAAATAATATTGTAAATAGACATTAAAATGAAGTGAATAGAAGAATTTAAATACTATTTTCTATGTAAATTTAGATTTTAAAAAATACAAATAAATATCTGGGTATTTTTAAACCAAATGTTTTTATTACATGCTAATATTTTTTTTTTTTTTACAATATCCAATTAGCTTTTTCTAGCTACAAATAGTATTTATTATGTATATACAATATACTATAACTATTTTATATCTAATGAATTTTAGGTTTTACGTAATATTCTTAATTACTCCATATTTATTTTTGAAATTATTTGTAATTATATTTATTTATTTTAATGTATTTTTTAGTCGTGTATCAAACAAGAAGTAATATAATAATAAATAATAGAAATAAATTATTTACTGTTTATTTTTAAATATTTAAATACGTTTTACTCCATATTTAATTCCATATTTTTAGTTTTTCGTATACATTAATAATATAAGTCGAATCTATTTTTATGATCAAATCCAAACTATTTGGATAAATTGATTGAATTGGTTTTAAATTGTTATATCTTAAGTTTTGGAATATGTAAATTGGAATAGTCAATAACTTATTTTGAGGTCTGATATTTTATATCAATATTGTTTTCCCCTTCTAGAATACCTAAGATCCGCAAGATACAGAATATATATAAATCTAAATGAGGAAATCTCATCCGGATTCCTCGTGAATATATTACCTAATATTGGAGGCACGTGTAAACAAGCGCGAGGTTGATATTAGGGATTGTCGATCCATATGAGGACATACTCCCTTCGAGTTAACATCAATATGTAATCCATACTGGATAAAGGGGGTTGGGATCCCCCCCCATGTTCTCTCTATTAGCTACTACTCAAGTGGGGTCCCCCAAGATCCTTTTTGCCCGCCTTAACGTCCTTATTGTTCGGAAGCAACACAGTTTTCTTAAAATGTCATTGTCCTCATCAGTAAACGGAACATACTAATTTTTTTAAACATCATCAAAATATTAATTCAATTAAATTATCATTTTTAAATAAACGTTCAGATTTCATCCTACGTAACATGTTATTTTTAGCGAGGTCGGAAAAATTAGAATATGTCCGAAATTTAGCCAATTGGGTCGAGTGTTTTACATGAAAGAACATTTTCACTTCTTCCATCAAATACCAAGCGAGGAACCCATGCAATAAATTCATCTCATAGAATATATATCTGCAAATAATTTTAAAATTATTTTCTATCACACTAAACACAGACATACATTTCTGTAGGTTCGGAAACTATTAATAATTAGAGAATTATTTTAATAAAGTAACGAATTAGGTTTTCTTTTATTGCCCGTTGGGTTCCCATAGCTGGTCTGTTGAAGCCCATATGTAATATAACAGGTGGTACACGACCATTTCGCTTGGCCGAATTTTTACGTTATGGTAATAATTCCATGCATAATTTAATGTTCTATAATATGTTTTATTATAGTTAATTGCTAGATAGCATTTAAGATTTATTGACGAAAAACAGAGAAAACAAGGTACAAGGTAGGATTTACATTTACGAAACTTAATCTACAAAGAATAAAGAAGGAAACTTTATCAAAGGATGTTTAAATTGCCCTATCTAAAAAAATAATAATATTCTTTTTTTTTAAATTCGGACTTTCTAAAATCTAAAACTTTCAATTATTCTTCAAGGACTCACAGCTACCAAGAAGATAACTTTTATAGTAAAAAATAAACAGATAAATTCACCAGTATATTGAAAATTTAAAAAATATTTATATCAATATGCAATCGCAAAGACGGGATAAGTCGGACAACGAGATTAGTCGATTCAGCAGGGGGGAGAAACAGGCGCTTGCGCGGAAGCTTTTACATTTAAAATGAAATAAAAAAAATCCAAGACAGCTCAGAGTGACTGCATTTCATTTGTCTAGAGCTTCCTCTAGAGATAATTCTACATGCTCATCGACACAGCTTCGTATTCCATCCTTTTGATTTAGTTTTGTAAAACATAATATTTAACAGTTATTCCATTGCAAATATAAATCAATATTTAAAAGATTGATTAACAGAAAATAAATAAAAATAAAAAAATATCGAATTTCTACCTGGAGTAATTATGTAATATTCATAATGTAAATGTAATACAACTGGAAAATATAATTTTTTAATGAAATTAAAAACACAGTACATATTTAATACAGATAGATGATTAATGTTTTGTGAATTAGAAAGAGATGGTCCGGGTTGCGGTGAAGAAAAATGGTTAAGTAAAAGTTTTAACTATTTATTCATGAATGGCCTACGTTTCGACAGAAACTGCTGGTCTTCAACAAGGATAAAAAATAAATAAAAATATAAAAAGTATAACAGTGACACGTAGAAGTGGTGAAATAAAAATACATCAATATAAACAAGCTAACATAAACCAAAAAACAAAATATAAATGAAGCTAATGAAGAAAACATAAACAGATATATTAGTTAATTAGCTTCCTGACCTTTTTTTATTAATATAGATTGTTTTTATGGATGCGTTTTTATATCTCCATATTTATATCTGTTTTATTTACAGGTCACTTCCATACTCATAAAAGATTAAACATCAAAAAGATATAAAAATATACAAGCTTAAGTCAGATAAATATAAACATAAAGTTGTAGGAAAAAAGATATAAAAAAGAAAACAAGTAAATAAAGAGAATATAAATAAATAGAATAATAATTCATAAGTATAGTAATAACAGATAGAATTGCTCAATTTAAGTTTTATTACTTATTTTACTATACATTTTATTATTTATTATTCTATTAATTTATAATTCTATTTAAGTTTACTTAGTTCCTTTTTTTATACAGCTTCCTATTTATATTCTTATAGTTCTAACAATGCTTGTATATTTTTATCATTTAGCAATGATGAAACCCGATCCGTGAGCGGACGAAACGTCTATTTTCTTTTTTTGACCGTCTTCTCTAAGTATTCTGTTTATCTAAGTATTTAATATAATTATTTATTAGTTAATAATACTGGATTTAATGAATGGGAACTAATAGTGAATGGAATAGATAGAGGAGACAGAGCTAGATAAACAGAGACCATTGATAGAGAGAGAGGCTATATATAGACGAGAGAGAGGAGAGGATTTGCCTAGGTCGTGGTGGCCCTTGTACTCTGCGGTAGTAAGCACGTGCTCCCACACACCATCGATTGGCGTGTCTTCATGCCCCATCTTTGTAGCTACAACTGTCACTCTCCAACTGAATTGAAAATATACTGTTATTAACTGAATCACAATTAATAATTAATTATAGCTAATAATTATATCACATTTTAAATAAAATACGTATTAGTTAGATGACTAAATAGAAACATGGTAATTAAAAATAGTATAAATAAAATAGAACTGATTATGTTCGTATTGAAACTATCTTGAGTGAACTGGGACACGTATGGAAAGAGAGAACTGGGTGAAAAAGTGACCAAACCTTCTGTATAAGATCTGTAACGTAGTATAAAATAATAAAATGGATTCTTTCCAACCTTTAAATTCTCATAGCATAGATAATCCCTGTGACGAACAATAGTGAATTAAAAAAAAATGAACAAGTTTAAAATATTAATAATAAAGAAATATATAAATTAAATAAAATACAATCATCATTTGTATGAATAAATATATTAATCTATATAAAAATATAATAAAATAAAACTGATCAAATAATACAAAAATAATTTATGTAACAATAAATTAAATAAACATTCGCACCTAAATACAATATTTAAATTCTGCCTAGTAAACTCCGAACCAAGCCTTGCTAACCCCGTGTAGAAGGCAAAGCACGACTCCAAGAGATCCGTGATTAAGGACCAGTGGAGACCGAGTGAGAGCGTTTAAGATAGATATAAATTAGAAACGAACATAGAGCGAGTGCTCTACTATACCCTCTTGCAGCTAACATAAGCATTATCCATAGGTGGGTTTTATTGACCGAATAGTAACAAAAAAAGTTACAGAACCTGTCATCTTATTTTCTGACAGCTCAGAGAATTATTAAGCTGAGATTTATTTACTAGTAACTTCCATGATCTTACATTGGCTTTACCTACTCTATTTATTTTAATTTTAGCCCTAAAGAAGACTTGCAGTGTGGCTCGAAACGTTGGCCATTAATAACTGGTTGAAAATATTTTTTAATTGTTTTTATTCACTACAACCTTGAGTAACCTCTTTTTGTACATATTTATAATTGCCCATAGTATACAAGAACATAGTGACATTACTGGAAACATTCATGAAAGGGCAAACATAGACACAGCGTACAACCACAACTTAAGAAAAATCCTTGAAGTCTAAAGAGGATCACCGAATATGAACTAGTTGATGGTTAAACTTTTTTATTTTTTTTTTATTTTAATATTTATTTATTGCTATTTACAACTGTACATTATAATAAATTTAGTAAATCTGATCTAAGTTAAATTGGAGTGTTACAGGCGGGTAGAGAAACTACCCATTGGTAGCACTCTAATGACATTTTACATTAGCTGGTCTCGTGGCCATCTTCTTTTCAGGCGCCTCGGAGGATTGTCAGGAATGGAAGAGGATGCAAGATTAGAAACTAGGGGGTTTGAGTGGTTAGAGAGTTTATAATGGAAGGAGTGATATCTGGTTCGGGCTAGATCGGTTACATTGGGAACATTAAGGTCTTTATATATGATTTTATTTGTGACATAGTAAGGAGCATTGAGGATTTTACGAAGGATTTTGGATTGTAAGGATTGAATACGAGAGGGATTCGAAGGTTTAGTGGAGCCCCAAAGCTCATCTCCATATATCCAGATTAGCCTTGATGGTAAAACTTAAGTGTAAAATAATATAACAGTGAAAACAATTTGGTTTCAACATATCAGCATTTTTGTAAAACAATTTAGGGTATTAGAATAGAAATCGATTGTTAATTAATTCGAACTGATAAACATGGGTTTATTAAAATCTTATTGTAAATACCTAAATGGTTGTTCACAATAATTATTTTTTATGTGTTTTTAAAAGTTTTTTTATTTACAACAAATGAATGAAAGAGAATCAAGTCGGATATAAAAATTAAAAAATGGTACTAATTTGAACCACATCTCAATTGAGGATGTCAATTAAAAAACTAACTCTTAACGCTTTGTGATATATAAAATCGGGATTAAAATTACAGATAAATATTATTGTAGTCTTCGATGTAATATAATTTGACCAGTCCGAAATAAAAATGTTTCCGTAGATTTTATATTCTGGAGACATTGCATTCCCTTACTAAAGAAGAGGTGTACATAAGTTTGAACAAGAATTGAGCCTAATTAGTAATCCAGCAATCGGCCATGCATTGGAGGTTATTTGAAGCTGTTAGACGTTATAATAACCCTATCAAATTAAAAAATCATCACTTTTGAAGTAGTGCTAAATATACTTCATTATACTCATTAGAATAAATCATACTTATAATTCATAGCCCATTTTAGTATTTTAAATCTATTTTTAGATCTGAGGATCGTACCCTGTTGATCGGGCGGACTCCGGTAGGAAGAGATGTGGGCCAGTGGCTGTTTGTTTACACGGAGAGGGCACTGACTGGGCAGGGGTAGCAATTAGATACAGTCAAGGTCGGGACCCAACCCCAACCATCCTCCGCACTCCGTTTTCATCGTCATCCTAGCCCACTTCCACCTCTATCCTTCATACAGAGGTACATATCAAGTCTTAGATATTTAAACGAATTAATGACATGCTTGTGAATATTATACAAACCTATTAAGTTGCAAGTTTATTTGAACATTAGTTCGAAAAATGAAAAAAACAAAACATGAAATTTCGTTTTTACAAAATCTGCCTGCTAATTGCTGATAAGGGAGTAGACGAGTTTATATTATATCAGCACTCGTTTTAGTTTGTACTGTTCAATATCAAATACTAATATGTAAATACAAATTTTACAAAAAAAAAAAGTAGAATAGTAAATAAATAAATAAAAAATCTATATTCCTTCTATTCCCATCAATTTTAAAATTTAACAGAATATTGAAATGACTTTCTGAGGCATCTTAATTAATTTCACACAGAGACGTAGTTGGGACAATTTATTTTTGGAAAGGGGAGAACAATTTGTACCAGATTTGCCGACTATCTAAATTATTTTAATTTTCATAACCGTATTATGAATTATTTTAGTTTTATAACTTTATTATGATTTTTTTAATTATCACTACAGTTTTGGAATTGAATTTTTGACTTACCTGTTGTGAATGTCGACACAATTTTTTATTTTAATCAAATACAATATTAAATCCCATTTTCCTCAAATCAGTATTGGTTTTGAATCTTACTATCTCTAAAATAAAATTTATTACCACAATCAAGGCAATTTGATGTTCTAAAATTAAATAAAATACAATCATAATAAATAAAATTATTCTACTCATTTTTTAATCAAAGAACACGTTAATGCTTTATATTCTAAAGAGGTGAGGTTTTTATAACTTGAAATTTATTATATCAACTAGCAAATTTAATGTGATAATAAATATGATTTTGACTGATTATATCTTAGCAATCCGCTAGTATTTAACTGAAAGGTCTTAAGCTGTTTTTATGTCTCAGTACAATTACTTTTTTTTAAACTAACCATTTGAGAACGATTTTTTTTTAATACTTCAAATGGAATAAAAACTATCACGTTAAGAGGAAAGGTATTACGGCTTTATTATGATAATCAATGTAGTTTCCATTATTTACTTTCACTGTTAGGTTTTTATTTTAATATTTCATTTCTATGAAGCCCTGCTTTCATGACTTCAAAAGAAGGAGATCAAGCTTGGTTCAGATTTTCTCATACTCAATTGAAATATTGTACTTAAGAAAGAATGTTATTAAACTTGAAGTTTAAAGTTTTACTTTATTTCATTTTTGTTTATATTGATTGCATCCCCTACCATTGTCTGAATGTGTACGACAGAATGCAATGCACTTTTAAAGAGAAAAAAAAAACAGAAATATCTGAGAGCCAAAGGCTCTGACCTGAAAATGAGCAAACATGACGAATTGTTATGGAATCTTCTCAGTCTTATCTATATCGAATGAATAATTCCCACAAGCAGGATAGGATGCACACAGGATAATCTCCATTGGAATACGACTTAGAAAACAGCCTGTAATTTATTGTTACTCGGAGTATACGATGGTTCATAAGCGTATGAAAATGATATGCAAGCCTTGGTTACAGAAGGCAGGAACAGACCACCCCTGCGGTACAAAACGAAAACGCACCATTTAAGCTAAGGCTAGGAGAATGCGGCTCGTGGTTATGCTCTCTTGAATATTTATGCCATCAGTTGCAACTTAATGATCGAAATGCGAAAGAATGCGTTGCAGTTAAATGTCTCGTTGTTAATTATATTAAACAACAATGCTACATCCTATCCGATTCTTATTGCCAGTATAATCGTCTAAATAAATTATCTAGGTATCATTGCTAGAAACACCCGGATTAAAGTAAACCAAAACTAACAGGTAGTTTAAGAACTTAAACTAACTCTTCGAATTTGGTTTGAATGGATTCAATGGTTCCTGACTTAGGAGTAGTTTTTGAATCATTAAAAAAATTGAAGGGTCAAGGTTTGGCGAAATTTTTTTGTCAAAAATATTTATTTTATATTCGTTTAAAAAATTTAATACAATGATTTTAAAAGTACTAAAACAGACCTAACACTAGTTTTGATTACAATTTTGTTTTCAATGTATTTCACAATTTTGAACACTGTCCTCATTATATATACAATAAATTATAAATCATTCAATAAACCCATGAAACTTAAAAATAATGTTTCTTTTGTTTTCAACAACATTTTTTTACATAAAAGTTGCTAGGCATACAGAATAAAAATATACCTAATATTTAAACTAAAAATTTATTTGATTAAAATTGTTTGATTAAAGTTATTATATTTTAAAATTTGCATTTTTTCTTTAATAAAAGTGATGTTTTAGAGGAGGCATGTTAATATAAGTTGCCAAACTTGAGATGTAAAATAAAGAAATTTCGTGATG
>NW_027114044.1:698094-701787 GCF_000696795.3 Halyomorpha halys
CATGAATATGGGACAGTGGTCCCGAAACGTTGTACAATTGTCATAAATAAATAATAATTTATTTCAAATGATGGAAGTGATTAACCTCAAAAAATTTTAAAAGAATTGTTATTATTTTACTGCTTGGTATTAACTTTATTGCATATTATATGTTATTATTGATTTAAATACATAACACATTTGAGAAAAAGCTAGGAAAAAGAACAAGAAAAATAATTCGTATAATAATAAGTAAAATTAGAAATAATATTCAACACCAGGGCTCATTCTATGGAACGGTCGTATATGGTTCGATTTTATTTAATGCAGAATCCTAAATGAAATTTTGAGCAAAATCGGTGAGGACACACCTTTAATTTAAAAAAATATTGAATACTAGGTATTTTACATTTCATGACTTATTACTTAGTTTTTACCTTATTTTCTTAATATTTCAGTTCCATAAGAAATTAAAAATAAATATTATTACACCAAAATTTTTATTAATAATAAACATAACGAATTTCATAACTTTGAAAATATCTAAATGTGTAGCTAAACAATTATTTATAGTATTTAATTAAAAAAATCTTAGGGATTTGCCGACTATTTCAGGCTTTCTACGAAAAGAAATAAATAATTAAAATTCCAATATATTTATTCAAGTATGCTAGATGTTGTGTTTGGGTGGTTCTGGCTTTATGTAAAAATAATAATTTTATTGATTAGTATTGTAGCAAAACTATATCATTGTCGGGTAGAAAGAAGGGGAATATTTGTTGAGTTAACTGAAACACGTAACTGTTTTCGAAAGCAAACAAGGGTCGAAGCGATGACATGTGTAATCGATTCGTACATTAGTAATGGGAGTAAACACGCTCAAAACGCAACGCAAACTCGATTCTTATCGTTCGATAGTATGTTATTTTGTTGTAACGATTAGTCACAAGCTATAATAAAACTGGTTTCCAACATGCTCCCGGTTTTTAAGTCAGTTGCAATTCGTAGCAAAACTTCTATATAGTTCAGTTACATTGTGTCACGCGATTACGTGACTTGGATGAATTCAACTATCATGTTATAAATTGTGTAAACATTTGAACCGTGGTCTTCAGATGCCAAAGAATGAGAACGATGCAATGCGGGAGGAACTTGATTTGATTTGAATGCAGGCATGAGCTTTCGTGTTTAAATTGCAATTGCAACAATATTTCCTATGTTTAATGAAAGCAGTATACTTGAGTAATATTTATTTATTTATCTTTCAAAATTAAAAGGTATTTATTTCAATGCTCTTCATCCTCTTCTTCATTTTGTATAAAGACTCACTTGTAGGAAGCCATAAGTATTGCTGTTCGCTGAAGAACAGATTAGTCAACGTATTTTATTTTTTTTTAAGTTGTTTTATTTTTAATTAATACATAAACATATTTTTTGTTATAGTAAAAATAAACAAAAGCAATCTTCGTTTTTGGTCCGTCAACTTCAAAGTAAAATACGAATTTTACATACGATTTACATTACTAAAATAAAAAAGATTTAAATAACTAAATACAATATCATAATTGAACACTTAAAATCTGTTTATAATTATAAGTATGTATGTTTATAATTATAAATATAGAAATAAAAAATTCAGTAAAATGTTCAAGATTACTTTCAGCTTTATTACTATCGACATTATTTATGCAGAAAGTGAAAAACAAAGTGTACTACGAATCCAAACATTT
Source organism: Halyomorpha halys (assembly GCF_000696795.3). Classification (NCBI taxonomy): domain Eukaryota; kingdom Metazoa; phylum Arthropoda; class Insecta; order Hemiptera; family Pentatomidae; genus Halyomorpha; species Halyomorpha halys. The sequence goes on from NW_027114044.1 coordinate 699,804, forward strand.
CATTCGCATTTTATGTTTTCGACGTCAAGAATCAAATTTGTTTTTTGTTTTTATGTAGTCAATTTTGTGTTCGGGCATAATCAATCTAATCTTTATTCCGATTTAGAAATCTTCAGTAAATTTGCAGGTACAATAAACAAGGCCTATATGAATTTCAATAATTCCATCCCATACTTTTCCTGAAGTTTTGAGAATAATCAAAAAAATTATATTTGTCAAAGTGATCTGTTAGAATTTTTTTTGTGAGAAAAGTATGCTATTCTTTGTAAGTAATTAACAGAATTCAAGTCAATAAAAAAATATTGTAGTTAGTATTTTCAAACTATTTTCAGTACAATCACAAGTTAAACCTTTTTTTTTAAATGTGGTGCTGTTACAATCATGTTTTGTACGTTATTTTGGTTGATAACACCGTTAATAAAAAAAAATTAGAAAAATCTATAAAATATTTGGGTTTCATTACTATACGTTATAACTACAGTTATCTGAGTAAATTGATAATTGATAACGCAAAATAACCATAAACAGGATAGAAAATTGCCCCCAATAAAGTAATATTTTTATTTTTATTATACTAAAAGAAGCTATAAGTTTCAGTTTATTGTGTCGCAATAAAACATAGCACTCTGATTTACTAATTTCAACAACGGTATAAAAAATACTTTATCTATCTTTTCTTAACATACTGGGGTATTAGATGGAGTGAAATGAAAATTAGATGGCTACAGGACCTTTTTAAATGGAAAATGAAAATGAGTTTTTTTTTCTTTTTCTTATATTTCATATTTATATTTTTTTGAGTAATTAATTTTACAATAATAATTTGACTTTATTCGCAATCTAATTAAGCTTTAAAAAAATTACGAAAATTATTTTCCGACTAAATCATGAATATTTAAAGTAGAGGGGAAAGTAAAGTTTGCAGTAAGTTATAGGCCGGTTGTATTGAGAGCGAACCGCGCCGTGTATAGAAGCACAACCAGAACTGGGACCAACCAGTCTTGACAAAGCCATTGTCAGCTCTAAGTTGTAAATCCAGGTAGCCGCCTTTTTTCTTTTCTTTTTTTTCTTTTCGTTCTCTTTATTCGTTTTTATTCTCACATACACAACACGCCCTTTCGCCAGTTCCGTTTCAAGAAATCCCTTAACCTATACTGCTAAGAGAGCTCTGATGCACCGAATGACTGGAGAGAATCCTGTATTGGAATTTTAATATTGTAAATCCGAAAATCCACATATTAGACATTCATTTATAATTAATGAATTATATTCAATATACAGCTTATATATTATTATATAATATATATTATTTTCTTTTGTTATGTGATTTTATTCTATAATAATTTCTTGGCATTTTATAAAATCTTATCATATTCCTTTGTTTTATTTTTCACTTTCCGATGAGACCTTTATGACTTATCAGACCTATCACACTTATCTTATTTAAACCATGTTCTATTCTTTTCAACATTCATTCTGTTATTTTAATCATTATTTCCATATATAGTATAAACTACTATGCTTATTTATCCTGTCTATTTCTATTTTATATATTTTATTGTTGTCTATTGATAAATTTCTTGTAATCGGTATATATATATATATATAATGCTGAAAATTATTTTAGTAAATTTTAAATTTAGTATATTACTATGTTTGTCTTACATTTATAAATTACATCATAGTAAAAACAAATATTCATTTATTTTTAACTAAGTTTCTTGTGAAAGTAATTAAATAACCTTTAGTGAAGTAAACAGTTTAGTGACCATATATAGATATTCTTAGTGCATCTTCACTTCTCTCTGAGAGCTCTGAGAGAGAAGTGAAGATGCACAAATGGTGGATATGTTTTCCCATATGAAATCATGAGGTTTTTGTATGAGGTACATGAATATGGGACAGTGGTCCCGAAACGTTGTACAATTGTCATAAATAAATAATAATTTATTTCAAATGATGGAAGTGATTAACCTCAAAAAAT
>NW_027114044.1:701977-709062 GCF_000696795.3 Halyomorpha halys
TATATATATAGAGAGAGAGAGAGAGAGAGAGAGAGAGAGATTTTATTTCAACTAGAGCCAAATCATTTGACACGTTTGAGATCTATGAGTACATTTTAAGTGTTACATAATGTTTACACATAACGTAAAAATAATAAAATATTATTCAAAGGGCCAGTTGTCAAAAGGGAAAGAGAGTCACATAGCTTTAAGGGCTGTAGTGAAATATCAGAGAGCGGGCGTGGTGGTAAGAATTTTTCTCTGGAAGCGGAGCGCCTGCTGCTGGAGAGATCTGAAATCGGTATATCGACCACCCCCCTCCAGCACTCTGGACTACAGCCTAAGTAACGCATTTATATCTGACTACATTATTCCTCACTCTCTTCTTGCCAGGCGTCTCCGAGGGCACCAACCCGGGAAAGACGCAAGGGGTCTCGGATTAAGACAAACCGTGTGTGTCTGTGAGCGGGAAAAGGGGAGCAAAGTGCTGTGGCGGTAAAAGATGGGACAAAAGAACAGGAGTAATACAAGAAGGAAAAAAATACACATATCTATAAATAACTAAACTACCGTAGAACTCCGCTTATCAGCCCAAGCGACCGGAAAATGCGATAGTCGGTTAATTTGGAATGTATAAGAGGAAGTAAAATCCAATATTAAGTCAACTCACATATCAAGTAAAAATTTAAATGCAATACAAATTTTTTGTTGATATTTATATCATATATGATGGAGTCAAATTTATTAGGTCTATTTAATATAACCTTAAAACTAATATTTCTTCAGATAAATGTTTTAATTTAGGTGCATAAACATTTAGTTTTATATTGTTTTCTGGATTAGGGTTTTTCAGATAATAATTGATGTATTTATTTTCTTCCAAGGAGTATGTGAGAAACAATGTAAGCAATGTCAAGTCCGTTATTCAGGAGGCAACTTTTAAAAATAAAAACATATAGCCTCATTTATAGTTACTGATTATAAATCATATAAGAATGGAGATTAATTAAATATAATAGCGACTTTGTAAATATTTTATTACAGATGAAGCAATCATTTGTAAGTACCCATAGATACATAGCTAAACCTGAAATAACAGTTGTGTTGTGAATCACTCCTGAGGCACACAGGCTCTATAAAATGGGTACCTGACCTTTCAATGAGGTAGAAGAAACACCAGTAGATTGAGTGTTATCAAGGGTAGATAAACTCCATCCAAAATTTTTTTATTATAAGATACTGAACCTTTTGGTATGTGACTCTTCTCTTCGGAGTTACATTTTTCCTTCTAAAAACACGAGACAAAATATTTTAAAAAATACTAAAACGAAATTTAAATAAAAGTGGTATCTTCAGCGATTGAACGTTGCTCCATTTTTTACGTTTTTTAACATTTGAGAAACTACTACAGACAATTGAGACAACAGGAACCAGCTAGGTGTTAAATTGAAAAAGCGTTTATCTAGAATATAAATTGAATAGTAATATAGGGCGAAAAAATGGCTCCGCTGAAGTCAAATTGAAATTATTTTTTTTAATAATTTATTTATTGATATTTACAACTGTATACATATATACACATCAAGTAAATTTGCTGTAAGTGATATTATGACATGGTAAAAACATGTTGAGAATCTACCTATTGATAGAACTCCAAAAACATTTCTAAAGGAGAAGATCTAGAGGCCATCTTATTTTCAGACGCCTAGGAGGATTATTAGGTAGTGAAGGAGAAGCCAGGTAAATTGAAAATTAAACTTAAAAAATGCCTAAACCACCAAAAATTTTAATTATTTTTCATTTTTACCACAAAGGCACTAATTTCATATACATTTATAAACTATAATTAATATTCTACAATAGTAGACCAAACTGGTATTTGTAGACCCAATAGGTTTTGAGATACAGTTTCCCAAAAGTAAAAAACGGCAAAAAATAGATCTACATCCTTATTGCTACAGAACCCTCAAATTTATTCATTAAAACATAATTTCCATAGGAGACGTGGTTTTGATTCTATTACTGCCGAAAATTTTTGTGATGAATTTCTTCTATACAATCCAATAAGAAGGACTAAAAAACCTCTAAATCAATATAGTAGTATTCCAATGCAAAAATAAACATCAAACGGTGAACATTGAGTCTGTTTTAGAGATATCGAGGTGACTTCGAATTCGTATGGTGTCGACTAACTACCTACTTAATAATCCTCAGAAATTACACTGCTAATGATTTGAATATTATTCATTTTATGATAGTAATATAGATGGTGATGTTAAAATCTGAATTTTTAAAACTCAACACTCTTACTAGTGTGATTTGAAAGAGCTATAAAATATAAAATGTGGTGAGAGACGTAGATAAAGATTCCTCAATGATGGAGGGAGGGCATTAAAAAATGACAGAGGCGTGTCGCGCTAAAGTGACAACCGGGAGCAGTGAACAGGTGAGGCTGTAAAAAATTCACAAGGCACTGATATCTAGTTGTATCCGTCCCTTACCACCTTTTAATTCCTCTCTCGTTCATCCACACGTCCTTTTTTGTTTAGTTTGTCTTATGTCGTCTCATTTCGAAATAAAACTTATACATTATGTTCATATCAATTTTGATTTGATTATTTATAATAATTAAATATAATAATAAAATAAATATTCCAAGCAATTTCATTTAAAATGTATGACGTGTAAGGACCATTATTTTAAAATATTGCATTAAATATAATTATATATTTTCTGTTAAAGTGGATATACCTGTACTATCTTTAACCAATTGGAAGCTGCGAAAGATATATGGGTGGCCCTTTAAATTACAGAATTCATTTTCTTTTTTTATTTAATAGCTTTGGGTTATAAAAATAAAAAACAAAATAATTATTTTAAATTCCACTTGAAAAGTAACAAACGTCATTAATTTTAAACATGTACCAGAGATTTTTTCTTGCATTTTGATTAGCAAAATCAGGAATTACTATTTCTTCAAAGCCTATTTTAACACATCACATTTCTATCGACATCAGCCATAAAATGCAAAATCATTCTTAATTTTCAATTCATTTTGATTTGTATTAATTTATAATCATAGGAATTAGGGGTCCTATGAATCGCAAAACCTGAGGGTAAAGGTTGGTGTATGTAGTATGAATGTAAAAAAAAAACACTACAAAAACATATTGCATGTACATGCTTAAACTTCAACAATAAATGCTAGGTTTTAGGACAATTATGAAAGAAAGAAATGGTCTTTAACAGTTTATTTACTGTAAAATTTTATTAATTTATAAAATATAATCTATTTTCAGGTATATGTAAATAGAAAAAGTAATTTACCGGAATAATGTTTATATTTGAAATTTAATTAATTTATGTGAGCTAATAAAGTTCATAAATCTTTAGTAAGATGTCATAAATGTTTTAATTTATTAGGATTTGTATAAATTTAAAATAAACATTTTCTTTTATTCTAAATACACCTTTATATTAAATACTAATATAATTTAACTTCCTAAATAATAACTGCGAACCTTCTCAGAAGATATATATCTGATTTGCAAGAATAATTGTTTACTGAAATCGAATGCTAGCCAATAAGTCCAATATTTAAATTTAAGTAATTAAAAATTTTAATTCATTCATAATAACTTCACTAAATTTTTAACACGAAGGGAATGACAATTAATGTAACTTCTAAAAAAAAATATTTATTTTCTTATTATCTCTATATATGTTGATTTTTTTTTTGTTACTAAGTATGTCTATTTGGTACGTTTTTTTTTTTCATAAATATATAATAGGTACCATAACTGCTACATTACTTCGGGATACACTCTTATACAATACATTTCGCTTGACTACTTATTACATATCAACTATGGTTTACATTTTGGGAAATCAAATAAAATACATATCGTTCATTAATGATGTCCACAGTAATTAATGTTTGGTTCTCTTATGTTAATATCTAAGTGTTGTTTTTTTGTAATTCCTTATTTCGTTTCTGTTATTAAAGGGTTTAATTATAATTAAATTAAAATGCCATACTACCAAATATAATGCACTTAATCTATGCATAATATGGAAACGTTCGATACTAGCTAGATGCCAATAAATAACCCCCCTCCTCTCTCATAAAGCTTTAAGAATATTAAAAGTTCTCAGCATGAGTCGACCACATTATTAACGGCAGCAGGTTGAATAATGTGAGTGTGGAACGTGAGCCTACGATGACGTCATCCTGATTTAATGCATCATCGATCCGACGTAGTTAATACTCTGCTGCACTTAGAGCCATTAGTAATTTGAACAAAAATTAAATATTTTGGATAAAATATGGGTTCAGAAGTACAATATCATGAGAACAGGATGCCTTACAATAATTTTAATTATATGGCTCATGTAAAACATTATTAAAACCGGTTTTTAGTATGTTAATAGGAAGGATTTTTCTATTACAGATACGATTTTCTTCTTTTTTCAGGGCGTATTTGTTTTTAGGTTCGACTAACTATTATGTGAGCCTAACGGCATTAAATGAACATCGTACCTAACTTAACTTTAAAAGAAAATTAATTATTTTAAAAAATCTAAGTTTTAAGGCTTTGAATACCTATTTTATGGCATTGAACCCTATTATTAAGTCAAATACAACCATAAATAATGACAAAATGAAAACTTTTACAATGTAAAAATATTTTTTAATTACAATATTTTATGTTTAAACTAAAGTCATACTATTACTTAATATCAAAATTAAGAAAACATACTTCCTAAAGATTTTTTCAACAATTTTTGCAACTAGCCTTAGAAAAGCCGGTGATGAAAAAAACTTCATAATATATTTCAGTTTTACGACAGAAATTAATAAAGGTAGATGTTATGGTTTTTTTTTTTAACTGTGTTGATATATTTACGCAGTCAATTGAACGCAGCTCTACTCATGGAAAGAATTCCCCACGGACACTCCTGGCGTCACGGGTTCTGTTTGTTTCAGCCGTAGTTAGGAACCTTGGACCAGAGAGCCCTTAAGAGGATGAGAGCCAGCGAGTCGTGGTGGAATTGCTAAATTGGACGACTGTATACAATCGGAGGGTGGCTCCGTGGATTAGCCCACTTGGAGTGCACTCCACTCTTCGCCATTAAGGGTAAAAACCCCGAGCTCTTAATTAACCGCCTCCATATCGAGGGCTGTTCTGTGCCCTCGGGGCTTCTCGAGTGTGTGCAACAAATGATCCTCTGTCGCATCATACCCAGTTCCAAGTTTATCCACAGGTAATCTATCATCATCTTCAATCTGGGAAAGGAATCCCTTTAGTCGATAATCAAGAATTTCATATTAATTAGAGAGTGCAAAAATATAAACAAAAAGAAAATAACTCTAGAAGACTATTTAACAATATATTTCAACATGCAAAACTCTGAATAGAATAGGTTGCCAACTGTTAGGATGATTTAATTTATCGAATGAAATAACCTCAATTAAAAAAAAAAAAATATATATATATATATAAATTTTCAGTAAAAAGTAACAGGAAAGCAACAGTAGAAATATTATTTACATACTGTTTCCCGGACTAATTTATTCGCTAATTTAAAATTTAAAAAATATCCTAATCTCAAAAAAAATTAAATTACCTATAGAAAATACAAGATCAAACGTTAAATTGTTGAAAATATTGCTACTTTGAAAATTCAATTAATTTATATCATTAAAAATAGATAATCATGCGTTTTAATAATTTTCAGTTAGACAACTTAAAATATGACATGACATTGTGGATTACAAAAGTATATATGAGGAGTTTTCTATCAAAAGTAAATATATCCAGGCCTCAGAAGTAAAGAGTTTTTTGACCAAAAGGAAATTCTACAACCAAAACTTATGTTTATATCAGTATTTAATTTTTTCTCCTCTCGAATTGATTTAGATAAAGTTTTCTGAATAAATAAAATTGTTACAATAAGAAATACTCTTTAGAATGATAATTTGTAAATGACTGTTATAAAAAGAAAATAATAAACAGAATCTATTCATCATTACCTTTTAGGTTATAAATAAGCGGTTATCATAAAGACCATAAGAATTTTGACAATTGATCGATAACAATATCTTCCTACTAGCAAAGTAGTATATTAATAGAATTCAAGTTAAAATAATTTCAAGTAATTTATACCCCAAAGAGTTTTCCATCTAGGTTGAAAAACAGAAAAATTAAGATGCGGAAGCATAGAGTTTGTGAACCCGGAAAAGTGCCTCCTACCTAGTCCATTGACAAGTGCCCTCTAAAAAAACCTTTTCCACCTCCTTTACAATTATTGGATTTTCCAAAGACTATTTTCCGAGAAAGAAAATACTCCCTATATTACAAGAATGGTTAAGTATTCGAATTCAGCTTTTGTAGAATTGAACTAAAAAGTGAAAATTGAAGTAAATATAGAATTAGGACGGTGGAGCGATAAATTTGTTTTCAATAAATTTTTTTGTATGGTGAGTTGCAACCGGTTTCTAATCATCAGAAGATAATTATTTTAAGACGAAGAAGTTCTAAAGCACTCCACTCGCACCGTATTAGGAGAGGTCTGGTTCTAGGGAAGTATTTTTTTCTACACTTAAGCTATATTAATTGTATTTTTAAGTTGTCTTAGTCTCTCACTAAGGAATGAACTTTGTACTTATCTCTTAATGCTTACCTTATTCTGATTCAAAGCAACTCCGTGTATTCAAGAACATACTAAATTTACAAACATTCCAAAAACTAGGTTTCCAGGATCCACAGTAAATTATAAACCTTGGTTTATAAGAAATAGTCAGTTACATCACGAACTAAAATTTGAATAAATAGAATTTGGAATCCAACTTCATCCCAAAGACTGTTTTATTGCTATTGTTATCATTATTTTATTTTTTTATTCATTATAAAGTCAGTTATTAATTATATAAACACTAGTTGTTTTTTTTAATTATTTTTATTCTTCAATTACGTGACTATTACTATTTTTTATTTATCAATTTATTTCTATTATTTAAAATTATACAATAACTATAACAATGTCAAAAATTCAGAGTTTCTAATGTAAATCCCTGTATTATCAATTGTTAAAATAAAAGAAAA
>NW_027114044.1:709422-711038 GCF_000696795.3 Halyomorpha halys
TAATACACTAAGAATAGAACGTAAAATATTTCATTAACTCACTTTATTTCAACGTATTAAATGATAGAACAATAAATTATATAGGGCCTAGATAACATTTTTTGTTTAAGCAATGTTCAGTGCATTTCTTTTTATTCTGTAAGATAGTCATGGGTCAAAATAAAATAACTAAAAGTTAATCCGAATTTAATTTGTCATGAATTAAATAAAATTTCGGAAGGATGGGTATAATTGTTAAAGGGAACTCAAACTTTATATAAAAAAATTTATTATTCAAATACAATATTATAAGATACATAAAAAATTACTCTTGAAAAATATTTTTAAAAGGAACATACATCATAAGATACAACACAACAAGATTCATTTCAAATTAGACTGAAAAATAAAATATAAATTCAGTTCAAACAACTCTCATTTTTAAAATATTTAATACCGTCTTTTTCCTTAATTTCAAGAGATAGCAAGTTCAAAATACAATGTGGACATTATTTTGATTTTGATTTGATATAAAACATTTATTAGATTTTCTTCAATTTTTAAATAATTACAATGGTATTCATCCTGACCACATAATGTTACATGGAGGAATTATAAATATAAGTCATTTATATATATCTCTATTTAAATAATATAATTATGGCGAATGATTTGATTCGTTACAGAAAATCTCCTTTTGGAAAACACGTCGCTCTCCGGGAAAAAAATCAGGATTTTCTTGTATCCGCAGTTCCCCACATTGCGTTCCGATTTTGAGATCACTTTGCCCTCTAGAAAACAGAAGAAAATATCAAATCAATCACAATTGGCAACGAAAGTTACTTTATGTATTAGTTAATTTTTATTATTATTAATTTTTTGAAAAATAAAATTAGGAGTTAGTGTGATTTTTATGAGAGTGGGTAAATGGAGCTTTAATGTCTAACAAAAAAAAATACAGGACAGTTGTAACAAACGATATATTTTTAATGATTTGATCTCTATTTGAAAATTAAAAAAATATGATTCCCAGTTTTGATAACACGAAATTTAATGAAAACATAATTTCTCGCTACAACAATCGATAAATTTAATTTCAATATTCCATCCCCTATTCATTCACTCGTTACTTATGTGCACCAGATCGCCTAACAGGAAAAAGCAACATTTTAGATTATTTAATTATAAAATAAGTTGAAGATACTTAATTACCTTAATATATTTTGCTTTGAACCAAATTTTATAAATTCGTGTTGATCCTGATGTATTTTGATTCTTAGTATTTTTCCAATGATAAAAATTTAATTAACAAAATTAATATTATATATAACTTTATTAATTAAGATCTATTACATTTCGAAATTTTGTTCATACAAGTTTAAGCTGATGTCTAACAATTTTAAAGCATATTAGATTAATATGTATTTATTTATATTTATTTCCATTTTATTAACTTTCTAGTGGTTAATGTAATGAAAGAAAGAAGATTTGAAAATGGCATAATAATATCATTTATGACTTGACTAAAATATATTTTTTTGGCTTTATTTCAAGCTAAATAAAAATGTAAAATCCAAAAATGAAATATCTTATTATTTTATCAACAATGGTAATTTAGATTTGTATATACATATATA
>NW_027114044.1:711132-735327 GCF_000696795.3 Halyomorpha halys
AGTGGAAGAATATTTGTTAATATAATTAGCACTTTAAAATAATCTTGCATGCAGCCATGAGTAGAAAAGATTTTATAAGCAACTTAGGATCTATGTATAATTACATATTAATTATATATTTTCTTAAATTCTAATCTGCCTTTTTTTAATACTGATTTAAATAATGCAACACTAATTAGAATAATGTTATATATAAGTAAGTGTTTTTCTTTTTATTGAAAATAAAATTAATAAGTAAAAATAATTGTACACCCTTAGCAAGACAGAGATAAGCAAAAATTATCTATGGATAAAACTACAGCTGAAATTGCCATGGATACGACCCTCATTCATGAATGAACCATTGATAAATAAATATTGTATCCATGGCAATTTTAGCTATAGTTTCATCCAAAGATTAAGTAATGAAGATTTTTAAGGTATTTCTTTATGAATTTAAACAAAACTGACTTTCCCTAATTAACTAATTAAACCATAAAAATAAATTGTATGGAATTTATGTATGAATTTACCAGATGTTGAATAGCCAAAAAGCTTTGCAACCTAGTCTAATTACAGGTAAGGTAAATTGAGCGAGGGGGCCAACAGGTGAGCATTGAGGATACCACACCGCAGCCTGCAGCCCCCCTATACATCCCCTTCATCCCCCCCCCCTCCCCACCTCTGATAACACCTCGTTTATGTCAGTAAAGTGACTGTTAGCCTTTCACTTGTATTTATCTGACTCAGCCACCCAAGTCCTCTGATATTATTATTGTTTGGTCCTATCTTTCATCTTTATATCGTTATCTATTTATTACTAGACATTTAAAACTTATTTGAAAACCCAATGAATAACATCAAGATCAATTCAAAAATTAAATGATAAATTGGGTTTAAATTTCTTTTTATGTCAAAATTAAAAATAATGACTTTTTAGCAAGCTTCTTTCAGATAACACTATTTTTTATTATTTTTTTGTAATATCAATCTTACTGGGCATGTAAAAACAATCAAACTTTTTTCTAATTTGAACTAACCATAAGTCCATAATTTGAAAAGCTGTCCAGAAGATGCAATTTCTCATTTCTTTATTTTGTTTTTGGAAAAATAACCAAAAAAATTAGGAAAACATGAAGTAATGTTTTTATAAAACATGTTCCATGCGATTAATAAAGCAACTTTATCTATAATCCCATGTGGATTAAATGCATTGCATAAATAATGAAGTTGAATATACATTAAGTAAAATACTAACAAAATTCGGACACTTTTTTTACAACCTATTTTATTTTTTAAACAAAACATAAATAAAAAAATAAAACTAAGCATTTTTAAAAAAAAAAATAACAATAATAAATAAATCTATACTGGCTTCATGCAGGTTATGGTTTTGTTTCTTTATATTTATATTATTTTTGTGATTATTGACTCATTGAACAATCCCTCATGAATTATCCCTTTATGAAATTGAAGCCATAGAGGTTTACAAGGTTTCTTATACGATTTCCCAAATCTTGCTCCCCCGAGTTGACAGAAGAGGAAATAGGCAGGCTGAGGGATTTAAAAGTCCCAGAGACCAGATGTGCCACAGAGGACCGGAAATGACAGCATTTGTGCAGGAAGCTTCGTCTAGACTGGGCCACCTATCGACTTAACAGACCGCGCTTAACTAATCGATTTATTTCGTCGCCATACAACATATCAGCCATATTTATATCTTGTTCCATTATACTGAGTGAAACATTATTTTTCAATTAGTGAAATTTTATAACGAAAATAAAATTGACTTGTGCTAAAACGTGATACCAACATTTTTGTAATCCGTATTAATGTAACCTAGTTTTAATTCTTTATATTGTGTTTTTTTAATATTACAAAAAAATATATATAATGTACATTTTATGATATTTCTAACATTATTTATTTATTGGAAGATTATTGATTGACCGTGTGTATAGATGAATGGACCATATGGGTGCGGTCAAAAAAACCTGTGAAACGTTGGCTCAATAAAAATAGTATAATCATTTACTATTTGAGTTTTTTTGACCGCACCCGGACCATATTCCATTCAATTATTTATTAATTTTTTTATGAAACTAATGTTAATGTAGGTGAGTGGGAAAGTCAGCTTATCGATATAAAGAAACAGATAATTTCCACCGAATTATTAATAATATTTTTTTTTTAACAGATTAATAAATATTTTGTATATGTACTAATAGAGGGGTTGTTTAATTCTTGATATTTATATCATTTCGACTTTTAAATTAACCATAGGTTCAGTATACAGTCTTGAATTTTTACGACGAGAAATAATATAAAGATGTAAAGTGTTAATATTGGTTAACAATATTCCAAATTCTATAAATTCATCTTTACCTCTCTAATCATTCCTAACCTTTAACCGGTGCATTCAGCCTTAATAATCCGTCCCAACTGTTGAAAAAGCAATGGTCATGAAATATTCAATAATTTATTACTTTTCGGAATGTTGACAATATACAGCTTCTAGCCGAGTTCAAACACCAATATAAAGTTAAATCCTCGATGATTGTTCTTAACAAACAGTTGAACAAAGGTTTTTTTTTATTAAATTGAGAAAAGATTCCAATTTTAAACGGTTTTATTTTTATAAACAAACTATGAGGACTTACGATGAATATCAAATTTCCACCTCAGATTAACTCATTCAATTCATTACACGCGCTTACGAAATATTCATTCGACATTCGATCTGCCATTTGGCCATTTGGGATCCCCCACGACCTAACAGAAGGTAGTATCTGATTTCCCATTCTGTTCATAAAGCTGTTCAAACATCTCTCCGGTCTAACCACAAAACCATGGCCCTCAGGCTAAACCTCTTTTTTGTTTACTGATTCCTACAGCAGGAAAAACCTGTTTTCGTTAATCAATTTTCGAAAAATATTACTTTAAACTGCTCTCAGTACCTAACTTTTGGTGAAAAAAAAATTAAATATCTCAAGACAAAAATATCAGTCAAGAAAACAGGAAGATCTATAGAAAAAAGATAAGGTGGGAAGATATGGAATAAGAAAGATAATTGGGAGAGTGTAAAGTGTAAATTACCAAGAGAAGAAAATATTTTATTTTTGATTCTTCAGTAATTAATTAACTACTAGTGTAATAATTAAGTATTTTCGAAATGTTTCAATTTTCTATTGATTCATCAACAAAATTCTATTTTTTTTTTAAATTTGCTAAATATCAGTATTTTATTTGCAGTTTATTCTCCCTTTGGGTTTTGTATATTTAGTATGTTCCATAGTTTCAAACAAATTAAATGTTCATCGATTATATTGTTAGTTAGTTATATTTTAAATAGTATTATTTTATCACCTTTGTTTATTTGAAATATACACCACGCTATCTTATGTATTTGGATTTATTTTATTTACGAGACCAATCCCTTTTATTTGTCTCTAGACAACAAAAAATTTTAAAAAATAAAATAAATAAAACTGACTAGTAGAAGGAGAAATTTCTACTAATCAACGTTACATATGATTTTAATTGAATTATATGAAAATTTTATTTTTAAAAAATGAGTATTTACAATATTAGCGAAGTCCATTTTCAAATGTTGTTTTTTTAATCATGCAATATTAATACTAAATTATTAAAGAAAAAACTTTATTCTCAAAACAGCTAAAATTTACCTATTTTTCGGAAATAAGGCTTTAACCTCGTGATAATGCACTGTCAATGTGTTACTTATATCAAGAAAAAAAATCAAAGACTTGAAAATGGACTTAGTTCATTATGGAATGCTATTAACTTAAACTTTAAGCCTTGAAGCTGGCGATAAATCAAAAGGTTAATTCGTTATGATCTTATAAATATACATATATTTACTTATAATCCAATATGTGTGAATAAGGGTTTTATAAAGTGGCATAGAGATAATACAAACTCTTGAAATAAGCATTTTTTTTCCGTAATACCCAAGCAAGCATGTTACACCGTATTAGACCATTGCTACAGGCTCTTACGTAACAAGAGATACACAGTAAAGAAAAAGATGACAAAAACTCCATGAAAAAAGACCCGAACGCATGCACCTTTATCGTAATGGGTTCAGATTTCACACGTAAAATTTCTCAGTCGCGTCATGGTACTAGCGGTGTTACCGAACAATTTGACAACTGGTTCATTGTCTAGTCTGTCACTGTTCCAGCGGAACTGGCCTGGTTCTTAGGCCTTGAAACAATTTAAATAAAGTCACAAAGTTTACGAGATAACTGGTCTCAATCGACAGCAGGAGTAGTACTCTAAGTACTACGAGGTGAACTCTACATACTAGGAGTAGTCACCACATGATTTTTACCAGTTAATTATCCGTTTTTAATTTTAATTATGTCTGAAAAAAATATCATGTTCCCTACTTTTAAAGTTAAAAATAAATAATACTTATTTTAACAGTTTAAACATTTTTCTTAGATTACTAAAACTAACTACTTTTGAAAATAACAAACCAAAATGGCTTACATATAGCAACCCTTTATATTTTTCTGTTGTATCTTTCTGCAGACTGCAATCTTGGAGGACCTTTGCTTTATCAGGATTACAACTTATTACAACTTTACTAATCAGGACTAACTAGGTATATTTTATTTTTCAACAGTTACTATGTAATAATGTGATATAAAATATCTTTTATCTGTAATTAATTTGAATTTATCCACATTTTTTTCGAACCACCAAAACTTAATCAGGCGATCCATCTCACTGTAATAATTCTATTTACATAAACTTTTTATCGAATAACAGTTAGTGCTATTTAAATTCCTGAGAAACAGTTAATTCAATCCACCAGTATTAGCCATGAGTCGATATTAGCTGAATTTCAGAAAATCTTAATCATTAGAAATAACTTGACAAAAAATGTGGATCCTAGAGAACAATGTGTGAGTTGCATGTTCATTTTGTCAAGTTTTCTTAGATAGTTTTAAATGCAAGACCATGAGGCAACTAATTAGCATTGTTTTGATTCCTTGCGGTAGGGCTCATTTGGTCTATAAACTATGAAGGATGAAACCCTACCATTTCCCAAGAGGACTCCCTACAAGAGACGACACGACCACCTAATGACGCTGATATAAATCAAAGAGCGCTGGAAAGATGTTGGGTTTTTGCAGCCATATTTCCCACAGTGAAGAGTTACCGGTCCAGTTGTGAAATGCGCAGAACCAGTCCTGAGTTCCCTTCGACTCGATATATCGCCGGCTTTGTACCATCGGATACCTGTTGCGTTCCCACACTGTCCCTATAATAGTCTCGCTTATGGTTACTGCACTTATTGTCTGCCATGTTCGGAAAATTATCCCATAATTCTATGATATATTTCCGGACTTGTTATACCTTTTAAAAAGAAATGTGTTGCAGAAGTAGGATGAATGCCGATAGAATCCGCGATACTTCAGCAGTTTATTCCAATCCTACTATAAAAAAATAAAAATTAATGCAGTTACTTAAAATAACATCATTCCTTTTTTTATAAACATTAAAACAATCCGTCTTTTTCTCAGAATGAATTTTTTTGAATTTGCTAATGTACTCTTGAATTTATCCACTATCTCTAGTATTCCGAAAGAAAAAAATGTATTGTATGGTCCTATTCAGATTTATATCCAATTCCTTGTAGGTTATGCAACTATTTTTACTTCAACGAATTAAAGAAACAAGTCTACTGCACTTTTTTATACTATACTTATAAAGAAACATTAATAAATATATAAATTTAAATTTATCAAAATTTAAATATGCCTTTAAATTTTCAAATCAAAAAGGATTTCCAAATATAAGTTTATTTGTCCAGATAATCAAAAATAAAAAAACACTTTAAATTTGGCTTGGAACAATGTTTATGAGTACTTATTTAGATAAAAGGATTTCCCAAGGGATATTTGTGTAGCTGTCGTGACAAACACAGGAGGTTTATGCTGTTATTTTTTTGAGAAATGGGACGTTACACCTTAATTACAACTGATTACTAAAATTTCTTTATTAAAAAAAATTATTACATTGCAAAAACAAACATTTCACCATTAACTGACTGGCCGATTTGTATTGATACGAATTAATGCACTGGTCTCGACTGAAAAAAGTAAAAGTTTAGTGACCAGAACTGTTCATAGTTGTGATCTAATTTAAGCACTAATAATTTTAAAGTGAAAAAATATGTATTGTGTAACACTAATACTATTTATAGTTTTATTATAACTGCGTTAATTGGTTTCCACAGTCAGCTCGATAAGGTCGGGGCCTAAATTTGGAAATAATTTTCTTGACAAGATAAGTTTTATTTATTTGTGTATCTTTGCTGATTGCACCCGCCGATCATCTTCTCATATCACTCTACGGTAACTGTTAACACCTCATTATGAATAATTATGTGTGATGCAATAAGGAATGTCAAAGGTTTAATGGAGGATTTATGAAAGTAAACATTTGCAAAACTGAACTGGTCATGAACTTGGCCACCATAGCTGGCCTTAATTGACGACAGCCTCGTCCAAAATGGATCTGAACCAATTTCCCTTTAGCTATAGTTAAAACGTTTCATCAGCTTACGGAAGCAGTTTATTGGCCGTATCCGGGGCGCTCTCCGATGTCGAGCATTCGTGTCGGTCGGCAGGCTTGCACTAATATGCAACCTAAATGTATGTGCGCGTATCTATAATAAATATTATGTAATAAACTATTTTCCAACTTTATATCACCTTTCAGTATATGCTCAAATGTTTGACATTTACCATAATTTTAATTTTATGTTCAAACCAATATCGAGTAGATATAACCCGTAACAATAAGTGTACGATATCCTGCGGAAAGTAAAGGATTGCTATGAATAAGAAAGATGGAGCGATAGAAAGGAGAAGTGAGGCCAGAGTAAACTAGTAACTGCGAGGGCTTTTTTATTTCAAAATCAATAGATCTGCTCCCGGGCCTTTCTCAGCTTCTCATTGCTTTGTCTTGTCTATATTCACCGTCCGTTCTTCATCCTCAGGTATCTAACAATAATCTATAAATTATTAATTTTAATATTCATAAAAAAAAATTATAAATTCAATTTTTTTACATAACAATAATTTTTTTTTTTATTATTTATTTTAAAGAATATGTAGCACATCGGTGTTTATAGTCTAAAACTAATAATAATAAATTTGTTCATATAAACAAGTGCACGTAGACTATAGTCTCTTCATGTAATTAATTAATGATAATCTGTTTGCCATGACTAGGATATTAAATTAAACCATTTTTAATAATATAAAAAAAAAATGACAAATATTTATTACACTTTGGATACGTGGTGGTGAAAGTACACATGGTGTAAAGTTAGTCGTGATATTTTGAAAATATTAACATAGTGCCATTTGTGAATCGAATTATTTATGAATTATTTTTAGTAATTGTAATTAATTCGATTGACAGTTTTTTTTTTTAAATTTATTTTCAAGTCTCAGTTATAGTGATTGACGTTTCTTTTGGAAGTGAAGAAGACTTTAGTGAAGTAACTGCTTTATAGAAGACTTCATATATTGTACTTTTTTATACACTTTTTTTCGACAGTCACATAAAAAATCGTATCAATTAAATATTATAGCTGAAAACTGATTTTAATGTCACAGGACCAAGCCACAAGCTTATACATTTTGCTTTAATTAGACATTTTTAAAAAGTTAAGGATGAACTCAGGAGATGTATTCCAAAATCAAAGTCAATTTTAAAATTTTTTAATTAACTTTCTTGCATTAGATTATCCATGAGTTAAAATTTTTTTTTTCAAGATCAGTAAAGTAGTATGAAGCGATTTAGCTGTTTGGGAAGAGATTTTTTTTTTTAGAATCTACTTTCAAAACGTATAACTAAAATTAAAAAAAATGGAAATTAAAGGTCTTAGAAAGGAATAGCTCAATTGTTCAAGGAAAAATAGAATAAATCAGAGCATAAATAAAAATCTCAAAGGCACAAAGATTTATAATTTAAATCTTTGTGCCTTTGAGATATACAGGCACACAAATAAAAAAATTAAACATAAAGTAAAAAAAATATATGAAATAAAAATAATTGCAAATTATAAGAGACGCTATACAGATAAGGGGTGATAAAAGTAGGCAAACCGCTGACAGAGACAAATCCCATTGAGTAGGCCCAAGATCCGAGATCTCACCCTCACTACCGTGGAGGGGCGATCCCATTGGCCGATTTAGTGGCAGCTATCTGTGAGGCGCCACCACTAGAAGAGTAGAGGGGGCGGATATAGGCTTGAGGAGGGGGAAGGTCGTCTTCATCTCGATTTCGAATCCTCTTTATCGATTAACTCTACTCCTCCCAATCGATTTGCTCTAGGACTCATCGGATACTCTAAGCATATTATCCTTCATATCAAGCCCCACACCCCATCTCCTCTCCTTTATACAGTCCTAGATGGCTTTAGAGATATTGGATTAAGTCCTTTGATAGACTAACCAGATATACCTTTTTTAATATAAATTATTTATTTTGTTTATTATTATTATTTAACGAAAATACTTGTATAGAATAATATTTTTTTAGATAAAAATTTTTTTTTTGAGATTATCATATCAACTCGATAGAAAGTTATCCAATTCATCACCTATTATTCGAGAACCAATAGTTGATAAACTCGTCAGGCTTGAAGTGGCAAAAATCAGTGCACAAATTTCAAATTCAGGAAAATAAATCTAAAAAACTAAAACTGAACGTTTTCATAAACGAGAATGGACAAATGTTGTACACAAAAACAATAGATAAACAGTGTTTTAAAGTAAAAGTTACATCTTCTACAGACAACGTATTTTCAAAAACTAGCAACATCTAAAAGTGGAGTCTGGTTCTTGTTGCTCTAAGCCAGATATATAAAGAGATTCATTCACAAAGTAAGGTAATTAATACGTTTGGGCATTCTCTTAAATACTAATTTACCAGTTTTAGATTATTCATTAAGAGAGAAATTATGATAAATAAACATGTATTATAATAATTAATTTTATCGTAATATATTAAATTATCTAAAATTTAAAAAGTCAATATACAGAATCATCAAGACTTAATTGAAAACAATTTTTGAGAGGAAGTGGAAAGTCTGAGTTATGATGAATAAATGTTTTTTTTGTAGTGAAGCCGACTTTGTTTCTTGTAACATCATATATTCATTTCTTCTCAAGCGCACTTAACTTTGGAATATCTAGAGGAATGAATATCCAGAATCAATGAAAAATTCTCGTAGAACATTTAATTTTAAAATCAATTTTCTGAACCGACGCGCATAAACTAAAATCATTGTCGTTAGTACGAAGAAAATCCGGAGCGAAGAAAAGTCCATACCTACTTAAAATATAGAAAATAATAATAGCATAGCTGGAAAAGTGGACAATGAAAACGTAATATGCTTTCTAAAGAAGATATATGCCTTCTAAAAGCACTGGGAAATAAAAACCAATCTATTGATTCTGATACTAACCACATCAATATAAATGCACTTGAGAACTAAAATCTACCATAGAATAATTTTAAAGCATATGTGTAGTTTTGAATTATTATAAAGACATGGCGTAACTGGTTTTGTAGTTGCAGTGTTATGTAATACTCATGGTTTAACAAATTATTAGATAAATACATAATTATTAACTAAATTTTAAAATCTCTATATTTTAAATTATTCGGTTTGATATAAATGCGGAACGAAATTCGCGAGTTTCAGGCCACATTATTTTTCAATATGTGTTTTGACACATTTTTCTATGCTCAAATCGATTTGAACAAGAACCCTCATTTTTTTCGACCTGGAATATCCACTATTATATTTTTCAATCACAATTATTAAGCAGATTATCGTGTCTGTGTAAACAAACTTAAAAAAAAAAAAATAGTGCTTTTTGCAGCCAATGAACTAACTACAAGTTTTTGCGGAATTTTCTCTCTTGTATTTCCCTCCGTCCTTTGAAATAACACGTGACGATTTCCTTAATAGCATGACTAAGCGTCCTACGAAATAATCGAACTGGGCTATAAAAACCTTTTTCTTATCTCTTTAGGAAAGTTTTTAAAGTATTGTATTTTTTTTTCTCTTTGACCCAGATAGAGTTTTCTAAAAATACGGAACTACTAGGCAAACGAAGAGGCCAGTGGCATAATGATCTAAATTATCCCAAAGAATCTAAGTTTCGTTTAAATACCTGAAGAAACTTATTATTATTTGATGTTACATTACGCCGTCCTGTATCTGAAGACTTATTGACAGAATGAAATACCTTGTACACTGAGGATAATAAAAAGGCTTTAAAATAATAAAATTGAAATTCTGAATATAAATATTGACTTTAATCAGTTCCATAATATTCCATGTTCGAGGAAATAATAATAACAATCAAAGGACTCTTGGAGGATGGAAACTGAGCTTTAGAACTCTTTCAGTTTCAAGATATATCTTCAGGACCAGTATAGAAATATATTGAAAAAATTATTTGTTTTAAAACTAACGGAATTATATTAAGCCCAATAGTTGGAGGTCAAGAACTTGTTTCGAATCCATTGGAAATTGAGCTCGTAATATTCCTAAGACGGTTCCTGATGTCCCGTCCTCCGAACTGGAAGCAGATGGTTCGTCCAGCGACTGGAGGAGTCACTCCAGTAATCGGATGAGGCGGCAGTAGTTGGATGCGGTCCAAGGAGAGGGTGACCGCCCCTGGCCGCGTTCCAGCAGCCACCGATCTGCCAATTTTCGCCGCAACTTTCCCCCGACAACGGCCGAATTTCCTCGACGCTCCTGAGTTATGCCTTCAGATAAATCCAGGAATATTTAGCCATTTCTCTTTCGCCGCCTTCCAATAAAATCCCCCAGAGGCCGTTTTAATTTAATCCTCTCCCTTTTAATTGAAATCCTGGAATCTGATTATTAGATTTCTTTTGAGCGCTATTTCTCTTTTACATTTTTTTTTTCAGCCCCTCCCCAACCTCTCCCAAGTCCCTCTAACCTAATTCAACCTTCGGCATGAATTGATTTATCCGTTTCTTTTTTTCGTCTTTTTCATCTGAAGAACGATAATCTCAATATTCTTAATGTTGAAACTTGAAACAGAATATTCAACAAAATTAAATATATAAATTACACAGAGAATTGCCTTTTTTTCTGAAAAAAATAATTGAAATCTCTAACAGACTCATTTAATAATAATATGTGACAGGATAATTTCTATATTTTTAAGGAAAATGGGATAATTATTTAGAAGAAAAGTCTAATTAGAAGACATGGTAAGGCATCTGAACTGGTTTCATAATTATATTTTTATTGTTGTTTTGTTTTCTATATAACATATACAGTATATATGTAAGCCTGCGTTCCTCGTGACCTGAGAAAATAAAACGATGGATTTTTACTGCAATCTCGATCTCAAGATCTCGAGATTGAATGAAATCTGTACGTGATCGTAGAAAAGAAAGTACATTTTCAAACGATACTATCATTAGTATATCTGATACAATCAAAATTTCTTAAATTTTTTTTCGAAGACTTGTTTAATCTCTTAATCAGTACCCAACTGCGATAAACATATATTAAAAAAATATCACTCTAATAATAATAAAAAAAGTTGTAAGACTTTGAAAATTTTTAGGAGGGAAGAATACATTTGGTAAGTGCTAGCAAAATAATAATTTATTTGTTTTAATAATGATTATTATTATTTATTTCTTCCTATGTCTCCATAACGCAAGGCAATAATGTTTGACCCTCGCACAGATCAGATCAACTTTGAAATTTCATTTATTAGCCGAAGTGGCAATGAAGAGAGTCTTTGATCCAAAGGAGAGTGAGCGATCTCTGAAGTATCAGCCCTTCACAGACACTAATAAGGGTTTTTATTACTTCATATCATAAGTAATTTTTTTTACTAGCTTAAATAGCACGAAGCTGTAGTAGGATTATAAATTAAATGAAAAATATATTAAAAAATCTACTTAAATTAATCATAGTAATAAAAAAAATCAAATAAATTATGAGATGAGTAAGTTTGTAGCATTTTCAAAAATAATGGTTTGGTAAATATAATATATAAACTTACATAGTTAAAACTTGAAACATAAATTTCGTTTTCGCTGGCGCTCAAATAAATAAACATATCAATAAACGTCATTCAGCAAATTTGCAAATGATAAAAAGCGAGATAAAATAGAAGAAAAAAAACATAAGGTCGTAAATTAATTTCAAGTTACATAAATAATTGCAGAGATAGAGAATGCCTCAGTTAGAAGGAATATTGTTTTAAAATAAAATTTTCAATGGCGAATTTTAGTTTTTTTAAACATCAATGAGAGTTTTCTATTCATTAAAGAACTTTGTTTCATGCTAATTATTATTTAGACCACTTCACTCTTGTTTAGACAAATCCATGGAAGCAATGTTACTACACGATATTGTTAATAAATGTGAGATTACATTGGAAAATATGGCTGAATAAAAAATATTTTTAAATAAGTCTGCTGGTAACTCTACTTAAATTTATCATAAATGAAATAAACACATAACCTGCGATAAGTATTTGTAAGATTTTACACTAAAAAGGCATGGGGAAAACCAGATGTCTGATGGAATCAGAATCTATTCTTCCTACATTCTTCCAGGAAGAAATGTTATAACAAAGTATTAGATCTTATAAAGTGAATCTGTTAAGAAGCGAACCTGAATTCTCACTCTCGTGTATGTTTATTATTTGTATATATATCTATTCCATCTAGCGGATACTACAAAATATTGTATCGCAAATTTATTCTTTTTCAATGATAAGAATTGAGAAATATTGAATCTAGATAGAGATTTTGAAATATGAACTCATATATTTATTCTTTTACAATCCTACTTTTAATAAATTTTCATTCAGATTATTTGACTGCAAATGATCGAGCTTAATAATTATGGAAATAATTAACTAAAACGCAACAGTTTTGAAAAACTACATATTAATATTAATTAAAATATCAATTCATAAAAATTGGAGATTAAAAATATTTTCCTACATTTACAATTACAGTAAGATGAATTTTATAATGAATCTGTATTACTGAGAAAAATAATATGGAATTCATGCTATTGTCTACAGAAATTGGAAATACGTGCGTATAACAAAATTAAAGGTGATTTAAAAAATCCTAAGTTTGTAATAAAATTATTTGTTTATTATGCTGCCTCCCTTAAAAATAAAGAGGGTGATTGGGTGGAGAAGAGGAATGTTATACTCGCAGGAACAAACCTATGCTAATTTTGTTAAGGGTTAAGAAATAGTGCTTAAATATGATGATGCTTATAGATCAAGTTGACGGCCGCAGCGAATTTCTTATCCGCTGTTTAAAAGACAAATATGATACCAACATTTGCATTATAATGGAAGAATAAGAGCCGTTGTCCACTTTGAGATGCTAATCAGGAAGCTGCCCCACCGCTGGGGGTAGCGGAAGGACGCACATCTAGGAGGATGCTTCACGTTTGTGTTAAGAATCGATTTTTGAATACTATATTATTTGTAGTTAGTGATTTATAACACTTAAGAATCAAGAAAACTTACGATTGTTTATCATAGAGTCCTATAGATGTTATTTTATATTTAGCCCTTAGAGGTCGGAGGAGTAATGAAATGTTTATACAATAAGAAGTAGAGACATAAAATTATTGAACAAACATCATTCAATGCAACTGACCCTCCCCAATTGTTAAACTTCGGTATTATTAACCTCTGGTATCCTCCCTAATATATATCCATTGTCAGAATCATCCCATTGTCTTTTGTTCTGAAGCCACTAGTCGATGCAGTCTTTTGTATAGTGATCGCTAGTCGATTATTAGTATCACTAAAGTACTATGCATTTCTAATATAAATTATATCAGGATGAGGTGAAAAGTTTGATTATTTGAAATTAATAAATTTAAATTATAATTAAAGAATATATATCAATTCGTTTTCACAGAGAAATGTCATCCGAAAACATATCCACTATATTTACCTAACATTTATTTATTTATTAATAAATTAAAGAATTTCAACGATTATATAAATACCTATTCGCTAACTTTCCATATAACTAGACACTTTAAGGTGGATGTAAAGCCTTCATTGGACTGCAATAGAGACCAAAGCCGCCCTAAGGGCGCTATAAAGCCCTAACTGCCCTTCACAGCTCGCCTCGCTTACACATTTACGCCCGCCTCTTCCTCTAAAGGGCCAATGACCGTGTGTCGACAAATGTGAACTTACTGTACGATTTCCTAATATTATGAAGTCCTTAATTTATATATATATATTTAAGTGTATAATCATTACAGTTTCCAAACTTCAAATTGCAATGCTAGTTTTAACTAATTGAAGTAACAGGTCTTAGATTGTTTTTTTTTTTACATAAAATAATTTAAAAATAAAATGTGAAAAGAAACTCAATTTTTTAAAAATAATCGATAGTTATCAAAAATTAAATTTTTATTTACCAATTACGAATATAGGAAAAGGGCCAATATTTTTTTATTTTAGTGCTGAATGTTCAACGACATTTGAATAACACAAAAATTACAAATGAATTAGACAAAAATACATTTAAAGTGGCATGAGTTGCTAAAGCATTTATTTTGATTTTTAAGTGGAGATATGAAGGAACTAACTGTAAAACTCACATTCTCCACTTTAACAAATTTTATAGTAAATATGACAACCTCCCGTTTAAATAAAATAAGATTTTTAAATTTACATCAAAAAATATGTTATTGAATATTTTAAAACCGCGTTTTTAAGTAATTAGAAGGTTTTTTATTAAGGTTACTATGAATTTTTCTGATGTGGAGCTAGTGAGTTTTACTGTTAGAATCATAACAGCTCCCTTTTGAAGTAAAATATTTCATATAAAAATAAATTCTTCTGAAAGTTTCAATGATCAGTTAAAAAGTTGGATTACTATTTTTCAAAATTTTATTTGATAAATTGTTTCATCATGATCATTTAAAATTTGACAAATATTTTCAATATTATGCCCAGATGAATCCAACAAATTACCGTAATAAGTCAATTTTTATTTTAATATGAAGTTGTTTTTTTAAATGATTTGGTTCTAAAATTGTATTAAGATTGTCCCTGAGGATGGCCGAATTAGCCGAAACGTCGGACTTATAAATAGAATAAAAATGTTTTGTGACTAAAATGGATACAATTTTATTTATTTAAATATAAAATAAATATTTATTATGTTTAAGCGAATTTTACAATAATAATCCAATTTAAATTGGTCGTTTTAATAATTCTTGAAGTATGTAATTCACTGGCTTCAATTTACTTTTGTTTTATCCTAAAGTAGTCGTGGTTTATTTTGTTTTTCATTTTTTTAGAAAAATGAAAAGTAAAAACATTTTGTTTTTTATAGTCTAAGTAAATATTCATAAAAGAAAGAAATGATGCCATTCAATTTGTTTAAAAGTGAAATATCCATATAACACAGATAAATTCACTTACATACATGCACGGTTGTAAGGAATTAGTAAGACGCAATCCCTAAACGGTAAGGATGGATGGGGGGTCCCCGTATTTATTGCCTATTTAATCGAATGCTGCCATGGAGACGGATTGCTTTGCGGCCCCTCCAACAAACTTATGCTTCCTGTACGCTTTTCGCTTACGAACAACTCTTCAACCACTTTAGAATCTTTGGTTAATCTTATCAAACCATATTCCTTGTGACATTATCAATTTTAATGAATAGAACGCTACTTACTTGACTCTTGAATACTTTTCTATCCATTTATTAATGTGTAGACAGCGGTACACAATGTAAGAACCCCCCTCGACAACAATGTACGTATACTTATCAGCGATTAATTTTTTTTTTTTTTTAATTTTATAAACACAGTTGTCACCCAAGAACTTATGTAACTATTATGTAATAATTTTCTTGAAATAACTAGATACGTATTATCTCCAATTTCACATAGCAGTTGAAACTACTGGTAATTGTGTATAAACATTAAATATGAAATATATATTCATTTAATAATTTTTTTATAAAAGTTAAGGGCAGGGTTTAGGTTAAGGATTTACATCTTTTAATCACAGAGAGACACATAAAAATTAATTTGAAATTTTGTAGATAAGATTAATCATAACAAATGCACTTAATAATTATTTATGTATATGTTTTCAATTGAGTGTTATTAAAAAATATTATATTTTATATTTAATTTAATCAGACTAATATTTTATTATTTTATGTTTACATACTACACCATTGTTATTAGTAATATAGTATTTATTTAGGTACTTATTCCAAGCACTGGCTAGGATATCTTATAACCTTAATAAGATGAATTCAAATTTTACATATAATTAAAAAAAGAAAGCAGTTCAAATTTTAGAATATAAATAATAATAGTAGAAAAAAGAAGATACTCTTAAATAGTAACTGGATTGATAATTAAATAGAAGTATATATCACAGTATATAAATGAAATAGCTTGTCAACAATTCTCCCTTCCATGTGAGAAGCATTGAAAAAAATTAAAATTTATTAATAACAATCAAATGATAAAAATTGAGAAAAAAAAATATGAGAAAAAATAACACAAATCCCATGTGAATCAAGAGAAAGAGAGGTAAATAAAAAAGTCTAAATCTCCAAAAGAGAAAAGTAAACGTCTTGTTTGCAGGTCCTAATTGGTAGCTAACGAAGGACCCTCGGAATATTAAGCACGTAAACAGACATGAAGGAAATTCGATTTTTGGCCGGGCAGCGGAGAGAGGGATGCTGTGGGGGTGGGAGCTATGACTCAGAGCGTAGTATTGATCACACTAAGACGGCATCTCATGGCAGCATCCACTGACCCCACCGCCATATTTACAAATTTCTGTTCCCCGCGGGAGGGGGCGCTATCGTCTTCGCACGTGGTCCTCCGAGCCGGATCGCCCACTATGCTACCGTTTGTTTACCTTCGTTAACATAGCTGCTGTAGTTATTTTTGTTTGTTATTATTTTTTTTTTTATTATAGATCATCAGATTATGTCTTCTAACCAAAACATTTAAATCAATTAATTGGAAAATATAGATAGATAATCCACTTGAGACAAAAAAGAAAACAAATATAATCACATTACAACAAAGTTAAAACATTTTGAACTAAAAGTTTAATGTTGTGGCATTATAAATTAAATCCATGTGAAAAAGTATTTCTTATTTTGGAAGTAGAATAAATACAATTTCATAATAATTACTACAATTATGAAGAGCAACATATCAGTCAGAAAATTTATATGTATTCTTAGAAAAACATTTTACGTATATTTTTTTGTACATCATGTATAATGTGCATATATTTTTTTATTTTACAAAAAATAAGTTGTGTTATAAATTGTTATAAGTTGTTACAGTTATAAATTTTCTTTTTACCATATGTTAGTACTAATGACTAATTAACCATCGAAGTATTAATATTAGATTTATTTATTAAAATTGTTGGTCCTCTAAATGTATATTTAATGAATAATATTGATTAATAACGAAAATAAATTGTTATTATAAGACAGTAATTATATGGAAAAATTAATCAGTGGGTAAAATTTATTACATTCAAATTTATTTTATTATTTTTTATGCATAATAGTTTAAGTCTGTATAGTCATGGGTACCTCAAAAATATATATACATAGTGCATGTTACATGAAGTGGGGCGTATTTCAATAATTCCTCTAAATACGTATTTACTTTTTATAATTTTATTATACTTAATTTTCTTTTTTTTTCAAATTGTTCTTTAAAAGAGTGATCAATATACTTTGTTTTAAACAATCCTTTTTATTTGCAAGCACCATTGTCATTATTTATTGAAGGGTCTTTTTCACTTATACAAACAATAAAAACCATATAAATACTAACTATATAAACAAATAAAAGTTTACAAACAGTTCCAAATCGGCTTCCTATTATGATCATTAAAAATATAAACGAAACAATGATAAGTTAAACTAAATAATTTTCTGACCTTAGAAAAAAAAAATTATAAACGTAAATTCAAAAAGACGATTACAAATCACAACGAGATAATTACCTTGATTTGAGTCTAATCTGACACGGAGGAAAGTCCTTAAATATTTCAGAAGGGTTTGGGTAACTGTTAAAGGGCAGTCCCTTTGCCCTTGGGATCAACCCTCGCGGGTCTTATCCAGGCATTTACATTCTTCCAGGAACCCTGAAGGGCCTGAGAGCTGGAGATAGCAATTCGCTTTAGTACGACGTAGGGCAGGTCAGTGATACGCGAATCCAACCTTGGATACATACTTAGTATATGTATATTTTTATTCATAAGCGTCTTTTTTTCTTTTAATTTGTACAATTTTTGTATTTATCATCAGAAACTAACTAGAAAAATATACAATTGAAATTAATTGCAGAATCAGTAGAACCCCGTTAATCCGTCTAAGTCAGAACAAAGAGGTCTCCGGTTGAGCAGGAGAGCCGTTTAATCTAGACTTCATAAAAGAAAAATTTCAATACTAATTTAAATTATACATAATGTAAAAATTAAAATTAATATACAGATCATATGATGTTGAAGTTAAATTTATATAATGCATTAAATAATAAATTAAAAAATGCTTCCATACTTTTTTACAAGTGTACGAACGAAGTTTTTAGTAGTTGTCACAAGCTAGCTATAATCTTCTTTTTGCCGATGGTTAAGCGGGGTTCTATTGAAGACAGAGTGGATGTTAGGACTTTTAAGGAAAAATTTAATAGAAGACTTTTGAAGGTATGAACAACGAATAGAAAAATGTAAAAGAGACAAACGAAAATCAGGACTAAAAAAATTAGTATTAATTATTATTAGTAATTTTAAAAAATAAATATTATTATTTACTTTAACTATCTCTGACATTCTCATATTCATATTTTTTTATTAATGTATCTAGGGAAACTTTGAAACTGTTTGAGGTAGCTAACCTAAACAAGACGTAAAATTGAAAATAGCTTATAAAAATAAAATATAAATATATAACTACAGTATGAAAACGTTTAAATTATTTTTTTAATTAAATATTTAAGATAAAATTTTAAGCGGGAAAAAATACAAATAATGAAAAAATAAAACATAATAAAAAATCTTCAGTCCTTGGATTAAATTATTGCTTTCTTATTACTTAATCTTTATTATACTCATACTATTAAAAGTTAAAAAATTAAGATCTGGACCACTACAGTTGTCTGTTTTTTGAACAACTGTTATACAAGGAGGTGATTTGTTCACACTTAATCAACAAGATTTGTGGCCAATTAAGGGTACCCACTTTATGAATATGGATGGCTCCGGACGGCCACCTGAACCCACGGGATTGACTCAATTGACGAGCCTACAGGGTTCATTCTAGGCTACCGTAACAGAATAAATAATTATCTGCCACAGCCTGATTCGCCCCTAGATCCTTGGATTTAGTAGCACAATACCCTACTCACTGAACCACTTCAATTAAAAGCAACTATAAATAAATAGAATAAAGTTTATTAGCATTGGTATCACAGTTTTATAAATTTGAAAATATATCTATTTATGTTTTTTCTTTTTAAGCCATGCATTTTTGAGAGCAATCCGGATAACATAATCATTCAAATGTTTCCATTCTAAGGAAAATAAATCTTAAGACCAATTAATCTCAATCACTGATATAATGCAAAGAAAAATTAGGACTGAGATCCACAAGGTTACATCGTTTAATTACAAGACCAAATTATGATATAGTGTCATTTTATGATTTAATGGAGAGTGATGAAGTAGTATTTCCAAAAAAGGCATGAGTTTTTACAAGTTGTAGAAAATGTTGAAATTCTAACTTACGTTTTTGAACCCCCCTCACTAGTTCTACTAATCAACTCCGAAATACAAATTTTTTGTAGGAAGAAATATGTAGATATAAAGCATTTAAAATTCTTAACCTGATTCGGAACTTGTCTATTTATATCTAATTTGATATACTTTATGGTATTCCAAAAGATACATATGTGATATTTAAAGTCATGTTGATGATGTAAGTGTAGAGGATGATAAAAGTGGGCTTTGCCATTTAAATATGAATTTGGCAAACATGTGTACTTCTACAAATCATATTAAGTATATACAGGATGGTATAATTGAAGAAGGGACCGGGACTGCTGTTTGGTCGGATAATGCCGAGTACTAACGAGAAGGCTGTGTAGACAGGGCTCTGTCAACAGCGACTTAAAGCGTCTCTTGTTTGGCATCGCGTTTGTTCATCTGTCGTGGGGCACCACGTCGCGCTTCGTTACAAGGCCATGCTGGACAAACATTTTGCGCAGAAGCCGGATCACCGCCCACTCTGGGCGAATTAATCGAGTTCAAGACCAGAAGAGCAACGTCCGGGCCGGAAGCTGATAAGACGCCGGCGTAGAAGGATATTGCTGTCAAACAGGATGGTGAGGAATAAAAATAACTATTTATATTACTTAATAATTAAATTACATGGGAGTGTTTGTAATATTTAAAAAAAAAACTTTTTGAACAAGTTGTACTGCAGTAAAACCCCGCCTAAAAGGTTTTTCAAATTAAAAAAAAAAAAATGATATACAATAAAGTGCTAGAGAAAATACTAACTTCTTCATAAATACTTATTTTTTAAATAGTTGGTTATAAAACACATAGAGGTCAGTTGTAAGCTTAAGTTAAATTATGTATCTAAAGTAATTAATTTAAATTGGTCTAATAACTACAGCTCTATCATATGAGGTGTTCAGTCCATAAAGATGGTAACTTACAACATGAAAACATTCACAACATTAAAATTTTAATTAATTGTAATATTCTTCATCTGACTGGCAGTCACTTACCATAAATTAATATCAACATTATTCTATTTAGAAACAGAATTTTCAGACAAACAGAAGATTATTTCGACAATTTATAAATTCTTTATGTTTAATAATTTATTTATTGTTATTTACAACAATATAAAAATATATACAACCATTCAATTTTCTATTAGTTATAAAATCATCTGATACAAACATGAGGAGACAACATATGGAACACTGAGGTCCCGATGAATGACTTGATTTGTGACAAAGTAAGGATCATTTATGAATTCATCATTTAAAAAAAAAAAAAAAGAAAAAAGCTGGTATTTTAAAAAAATACAGTTATGTTTCACAACCCAACGCAACATATATTTATATAAATATTATATACACATTATTTTTTGCATTTTAATTTTTAACCATGCTTAACTGGCGTTATCAATTATTACTTTCGACTCTAATTATAATAAATTGTATATATTTTAATGGACCATTTAACAAAATCTTCAATCAATATTTTTAATAATTATCAATCGTAAAGATCATATTTTCCTATTTAATAACAATGCCCTGAATAAAAATAGGAGAAAGGCTCAGCCGTTTGGGACCAAAGTCAACACTGCCAAACAGAGCAAAGACCACGGCAATGGTTGGATGACGAACTTCACGCTGTCTAATTGACCTCTCCGTTATGACGGAATCAGAATAAATACACGAAAGAAGAAATAAAAGATACAACCATGATTTTCTCTTGAAAATTTATTAATTTAATGGGATATAAGTGACAAGAAATATGTCTAGAATAAGTGCGGAGATTTCAGTTCGCGGCCAGAACCGCGGAGATAACATTCAAATAGTGAGCATTCAGAACCAACACCAGATAACGAATTTATTACGGAACAACTCCGCTTTACAGGAAATTTCGCACTGAGCCTGTGTACTCAAAGGCCCCAAGTAAAAAATTATATTAAAATAATCTATATCAAATAATACTTTGAGTAACAGGAAAATATATAATCGTCTTCTACAAAAATGCCTTCCATCAACGCAATAAGAAATTATTTTAAGAATGAACGTTGTAGAAAATCGATTTTTAAGGGAACTGGCATAATATCGATAAAGTAAAGTTTCATTGGAACTGAACAAGAACTGATTATATCAAGGAAGAATTTTTTTTGTGGATTAATGGTACGTTTTTTGAATGGACTGTGACACGAATAGTATAACACAGATATTGTTGTGAATGGAATCCTTCTATAGTAGTCCAGTACGGTACACCTATCAGATAAGATAACTTTTTGTGCCGTCTTATTTTGAAGTCTTTCGTCTCTTCATTTTATGTAGTATCATTACAATTGGTAACGATGATGGATTGATCTATATTGTTCAGCACCTAATACCTAATTTGAACAGGATAACTATATTCCAAATAGCAGGGTGCTTATCATAATTAAATTCATTATTATGGTATAGCATGGGTCGAGAATGCGAAGTAGAATTGATCTCGCAATGACTCAGAGAGGGTGAATCAGGCTTTGGAGGCTGTATCGGGCCAAATAATATATGAGCCATCTTATACCGAGGCGATGCCTGGCGGCTGTTTCCTCCACTACCGTGGAGAATCCTTTAGGCCCAGCCTGCTCGGAACGGAAGCAAAAAATTGGGACAGTACATCCTGTGCACCGTCTGTCGGCTCCAGAATTACACAGCTCTCGGTGTAAAATAAATATAAACCGTTGTAGAGGACATATTATAGTAAATATTAAATGATCTTCTACAAATACTTTTGGAAAACACTACATCTACTCAGTGAAAATAGATAAAATAGAGTGATAGCTTACCTTTTTTTCGGTCAGTTTTTCACAGCGCCGCATCTTGCATATTTGATGACTCTTGTCGTTCCTACAAGGTGCGCAATCACCACAATTGTCTTTTCTTTGACACCCGATGCACTCACCACACCGTTTACGTTTCTTTTTGGCCGGCTTGTCGGACAGATCATGGAGGTCATCCTCCGGGTGCATGTTTGGGTTCTGGTGGCAAGCGAGTGGGCTCTTGAACCCAGCCGTACTGGATATGGCCGCCACCTGTCCCGAGCTCTCGACGCTCGAACTGCCCACTCCGTCACTCTCGTTCGAACTCTCCAGGCTGGCGGCTCTTATTTTCCTCCTTTCCTTCTTCCTCGAATCGAGGTAACCTCTCGGCGACCCGCTGTCCTCCATCTTGAGCTCGTGGTGCTCATAGCTTGGCTGGAGTTGGGTCACAATGAGGGGCTCAGTCTTTACAACGGTGAGGAGGGTGGTTTGTTGCTGAGGTTGGTAAGACCCTAACTGATGATACTGCTGCGGCCCCTGGAAAAGGTGAATGTGCCTCTCGTCCAGGAGCTGTTGCTGTATGCTAGGTATCTCCCGAGCCTGGACCGGGGCCGGCACCAGGGGATACCCTCGAGGGGGAACTGTGGATAACGTATGGAAGCTCGGTAGGCCGGAGTTGGGAGAACTTGGTGCAGGAGTCAAGGTAGTAAGAACGGTTCCGTCGCCGTTCTGGTCCTGAGGGAAAGCGGTGAACTGGGATTGGAAGGACGGGAGTTTGTTGGCCGGAGAGCCGGGGTAATCCTGGTCCTTGCTCTCCCAGGGGCGGTACTGAGGCTGAGGAAGGAGCATCGGGAAACCGTCCCCTCGGTCCAGGAACCTACCACTGAGCCCCTCACCGTAGTAGTCCCAGGAAGAGATGTCGAGGAGCCTGGACGTCTGGAGAGCTTCGCCGTCGGTGTTTCTTGGCGGCTCATCCTGAAAGGACGAGAAGGGCGGTAGGCCGGACTTGGGGTCGGTGCCGTCCGGGACCGTCGAGGAGGGGGTCGGCGAAGGAAAGTCCCCGCCGTAGCCCCCTCCTCCTTCGCCTCCTCCATCGCTCATCCTCCCACTCGCATCCTCCTCTCCATTAATCCTCCCTGCTTCTTTATCTGAAACAGAACACGTCAAGTCATTAGTCGACAGTCAATAAGGAAACAACAAGGGTTGTACTCATCTCAGATCACTCAGAAACCAGGCTACACTGTGCAACCTGTATAAAGGAACCTGTTGCTAACGATTTAGCAGTATTCAATTATCACTTTGTTTATTTCAGAAAAATATTTTGTGCAACGGTAAACACAAATTTTAATTGGGAAATTAAGGAAAAACAATTTGTTCAAATACATAAATATAAAGTTTCTTTTTACTTATTAGTTTGCAGCAAATAGTCCATAAAAAATATAGTAGTACCTTAAATAGATCTGTCTTGTAAAAGGGATTCAAACCACCACAAAATACAAAAAATATTTTCCTTGGCCCAATTAA
>NW_027114044.1:735378-737919 GCF_000696795.3 Halyomorpha halys
ATATATTTCCAAGAATGAAAGATGAGATGACGATATAGCTGCCTGTTAGGTAGGGCAGAAAAAGTCGGGGAAGTGAAGCCATGCTTTCGGAAGAAATATCGATCGTGTTAGGTTGCCTGGACAACTATACTACGCGTCAGGACCAGCCTCCATGTTCTGTCCGCCTGTCTCATTTAGTCCCAACCTTATTCTCTTTGTATTTATTTATTTATTAATTGTTGTACTTTTTTATATTATCAATTGTTCATAGGTATATCCATGATTACCAATAGTATAATTTACTTTTTATTTTATAAGATCGCAAATATCTCTTTTTGCTATATTCGTTTTTAGAAGATTTCAATTAAAATACAAAGAATGTCCAAATTAGTACAGCGTACTAACCACTACCGTTAAAGAGAAAAAAATCCATAAGGTAGGTACCTCATCTCATATTAAAAATTTTAATTCAATATAGATTTAAGCTAATATAATTTAAAAGTTAACAATAATGTAGAGTATAAAAACAGGCTATTCAAATTATAAATGCATTCATCTAAACGTTTTAATAGCATAAGCCATTGCTACAGAGACTATGAGAGTTGTCCCAACGTTCATTTGAACTTTGTTTCGAATGTTTGGAAAGTTGAATTTTTTATATCAATTCTTGGTACCTTGTAGTATGGAATACGGCCACAGGATGCATTCAAAATTTAAAGGTGTTGGTAACATCGTGTTATCTTATAATTTTTTTTTTAATCAAAAAATAAATAGAGACTAGAAAATAAAATAAAAATTAAAACTTCAAATATGTTAATCTATTTTTTTAAACATAATCAATAAATATAGATTAGATTAAAGTGAAGATTATGTGAAATAACAATAATTCAATATCATTTCCCAAAAATAAGATAATTTTGTTTATATTCGAAAAAACATCCTAATAGAAAAATAATGCTGAACACAAAACGTTTCTCCTATGTAAGATATTCCTTTTAAAACCTTAGACAACACCATGGGCTTACAGGCAGGCTCCGTGCCTATAAATAAACTGTCAGAAAGGTTTCACGTAAAAACGGGCAAGTATAACATAACACCATATCGTCCTAGCTAAACCTTAAAAAATGCTGTTTGATGCTGGTAAATACGCTATGTCTCCTTGATCAAATAAAATTTAATATGTATTCAGGTTTATATACAGTTTGAATATTTAATCGCTAGAACACAGAAATTAAAATTTGGTTGTATTCTTATATGGTGATAATATTTTGAAGGTGAGAATTCAGACATTCAAACCTATAAATAAATCTGATATCATTTCAACATGTAAACAAAAGTTCTGGCCAGTACCCAACATTTTTTTAAATATTTTCATCTGATTTTCCTTTCTCAATATTCATTTCTTCTTGAGTATTCGTAGATAATTATCTATTTAGATACTTACTTTCTTTAGAAAATTATTAACTTTGTTAAAAATATGAAATTACTGAATAATTTTCGATGTGTGTGTGATTAAAATAAAAATGTAAGATTTAAATATTATTACATCACAGATTGAATAAATAACATGAAAAGCGGTATTTTAAAAATAATTTATTTCTAGGCGTTGCTTATTTATTACAATAATTTAATTTTTTAAAGGTTTTGAAAATATGCCACATGATGATGAAATCAATAAATATTTCTAAAATATTTTAATAATAATCGTTGTTAAAATATTGATATAAAAATTACTTTTTCGGGTATTATTAATATCTTGAGGGGTTTAATATATTTAAGGTTCTTTATTAAATTTGAAATAGTTGTATATTGTATTATACATTCTTCACTAAGGGTAGGAATATATTTCCTTAGAGAGCGAGAGGGAGCGATGAAAGAGGAAGTTGGAGAGATCAATAATACGGCAATAGATTACAGGCTGTCCAACAGAACTCGTCATTAAACGGATCGATATTTTTCAATCGGATTCAGCGTCCGGACCAGTCTTGCCAACTGCTCTTTGTTCGCCGTTACAATGCGAGAATATAGCGTCTCATCTGATCAAATCGCACGTGACCTTTTGTTGTAACTTTTGATTTATCTGATGATAACTTATATCGATGAAGGGAGAAGAAAAGGAGTTGGACGTGCGACAGAGAACGAAAGTTATATGTAAATTCAACATTACTATCTGCTTTCTACCTACTAAATGAGAATTGGAAGAGTAAAATAGAATATTTGTAGTATTTTATTACAATATTTATCGAAACATTTTTGGAATGATTTGTGTTAGTTCTAATTAAGACACGATGTTGATTAGGTAGGTACCTATTCGTTATCTAGAGCAGGCCTTCGACCCGCATCTTTTGGCCAAAAAAAATCAAAACTAATGAATGTCATAGCTATAATCTATCATCAATCATTTAAATGTCTCAGCTTCGAAGAACTAACAGTCAAAAGATAAAACATTTTTACAATTCACTCACTTCCTATATTACTTGTTTCTGATGGTAATTCTGGATGAACTTTTTAGATAAAATATCTTACAGTGATATACCTTTTTCATCTACTATAAACATATAT
>NW_027114044.1:737989-744594 GCF_000696795.3 Halyomorpha halys
ATATATTTATAATATGGTCACGGTTTTAACACTATTTTTGCTAGTTTCCGCAACAACAAAGGCATTTTCAATTCCATATAACGATATAAGTTCACTACTTTGAAAAAATTGTTTTCATTCTAAGAAACTCCAGTTCTCCCTTAGTTTCTATTTTCAGCCTTCAATTGCCTTAACATTTTCCGCCCATCAAACTATATTTGTCAAAGAAAATAGAAAATACCGTCTAGACTTTTCGCACGGATGATAGGGCGATAAAAGCCTTTATGACAACCCGTTCAAGATTTACAACTTTCTACATATTTTAAGAAAGCCTGGACCTGAGGCTGGAAGAACATGTGCCCGACGTTTCGGCAGTTATTTATACCTTGTTCAAGGGCAGCTGTCCCTCTCGCTGAACTCTGTGCGCGAAATCCCGACGGATGACAGACGATTGGCCGACCTAGTCAACAGTTATGTAAAATGATCTCGTTATAATGTCTTTAATATTTATCGCCCTGTTGTTGTTTGAGACACTTATTATCATTTATGACATTCTACTGATGTGCGATAATGTCACGTCCTTGGGAGGTGCTTGAGAAAACATCTGAATCCTGCTCGATACGCTTCGATTAGAGGAAAAGTGTGTACGTGTATATATATACATTAAATACTAGGGAAACTACAATTAAAAATACCAGTAATATTTATATTAATACCTAAATTAAACACAACATTTATACATTGAAATTAATAATTGATAATTGATTTTTTTGTGATTATCCACAATCCTCTGAAATGACCTTTTATTTGTAATTTATTGAATCTAATATTGAAGCTAAATATTTTTAAAAAAATTATTGACCAAATAATAAATAAATTGTGAATGAGGATAAAATCAAGTTTTCATCTCAGTAATAACGGACACAGCATGACAAAGGATAGCGATCATTTTTCAGAAAAGTTCAATTTAAAATCATCTATGGCAGACAAGGTGATATACCTACAAAGCTAGAAGTTGCAACCTTAACATGAATTTAAATATCGTAGAAAATGAGTTAGTAAAATAGGCACAAATCACCCGGGCATTCTAAATTATAGAAACAATGTAAAATATAAATACTATTGAGATAAGCAATGTCCTTCAAAAATATTATGCATAAAACGTTTTAGTAAAATTTCTTCCTTTGTACATTATAATCACACGAATTTTATTTTAATAATGCTAGTTTGAATGAAAATGAATTAATTAAAGCGAACATTCGATGTTAGTTGCCTTCAAGAATTTCTAAATCCAAAAACAAATCAGATTAAAAACATACTTCACACCATAGAAACCATGAGGACAAAAATAGTTTGAATAGGTTAGGAATAGGGAATTGGTATATTGGATAAGAGGTATTTTTGAAAGAAACCTTGGTTGGAGGGGATTAATAAAGGCCTGGTTGAAAGAGGAATGGAGGAAAGGGACTGGAATAATGGCAGATAACAGATAATGTTATTGGGGTCGATTTGTAACTAAACTATGAGTAGAAAATTTAAAAATAATTAAACAAAACAAAAAGGCGACTTGAATAACCATTGACCACTTCAGGTCAATCGACTTTATACTGCAAGTCAATTAGTTGAAATATTGAATTAGATGGGATCCATAAACCAAGCATCATTATATCAACTTTAGACTTGACCCAAGCCCCAGCTTCAAGAAATCTGCCCCAGACGTGTTAACAAACTCCCTGAGGTGGAGGGATTACCTCGGACAGGGGATGGATTGAGATCTTAGGGGCCTCGCTGGACCTCACCCTCATCCATTCAATTTGTCATCATTAAATTTAGTTAGTAGCTCAGGTAGGTAGGTTAGTTAGCCTTTTTTTTTTATGAAGTTATCACCTAAATCGCTACTTCAAAATAATACAGATTTATCCATTATTCGAAAAATTGCATTAATTAATAATTTTTAATCTTGCATTTTCCAAATTTTAATTAATCCAATAAAAATTCCGTTTATTTGATTTCAATCCGTTTTCATTACATGTCTTAACACTTTTTTGTAATATTTTTTTATTTATACTTTTCACTGTACGTCTTATTTTTATTTTCTTAGTTCATTTTTGTATACATTTTCCCATATTACAAATAATCACATTCTTAACCATTTTTTTTATTTTTATCACCCTCCTCCTAGTCATTTCTGACATACGCCGAAAAGGAAGGGGGGGGGGGTTATCTACAGGGTACCACCCTTTTTAAAAATGAATATCCAAAATGAGACTTGTAGGGACCAATCTCAGTCGGACAACTTTCCGGCAAGTGGATGATAATTTTTTTTTTTAATCTAGTAAAGCCAAAAATATACAGAAATATTAGAAACATATATCGTAGTTGAATAAATTTAAACAGCAGCTAGGGTGGCTGAGACTCAGCCAGCGACAATATCTCTTATCAATTTTCCAATAATTTCCCTACGAGAGAGCTTTCCTCTTAAAGGGATTTTCTTTTTCCCGAGGAAACTTGAGATAGAAGCCATTCCATTTCTGCCCTATAATAATGATAATAATAATAAAAATCCTGCCACCCGTCCTCACCCTAATAAGATCTGGAAATGCCTCAAAACTAACAGCATCAGGGTCTCGGGGACATCTCCCGGCATCGCTATATAATGAGATGGGAGATCCACGATACACCACGTATAACAGGATTGGATCGATAATCGACCCGCGTGGGTTTGGTCCCGCTCCTAGTTCGGAGTCTAAGAATACGAGCCAATAAACCTCAACTTAAAGAGTGGCAGTTCAACTACTAGGGTTAAGTCCGGTTAAGCACAGCTCTAAGCCAACCACGACTACACCACTACCTGTTGCGTCTCCTTGTACAGAAATGAATATCTAGTTAGGAAAGTTACATCTATAAGACCTGATCCCTATCAAAACATTAACTTAAGTTAATATTATTGATTTAAAAAATAGAAATTTTGAAAAAAAAAATAAATATTAGATTTTTTTTTAACCCTTTTTAAGATGGTAAATTAAATAAAAAGGCTCTAATAAAAGCTGGAAAAAGAATAGTTCGAGTAACAAATACGGATAATCAGAAAATGAAAAAAAAATTCAACATATCAACAGCAAAAAAAAAAGACACCTAAAGAATACAGTAAGTAATGGATCATTTTACAATGTTGATATGAGATGTACGACCTTTGGTCCGTATTCATGTTTATCACAATGGTTTCTGAATTAGCGAAATGTAAACTGGTACATAATTTGTGGATACTCAAGAGGTGCATATATATTATTTATACAAGACACACCTTGCTGAATTTGCAGACCAATCAAAATTGGATATTCAGTGAATTTCATGCTTTCCGCTGTAACATTTTGCAAAGGCCAATAAATGCCTAGATGAAAAAAAAATTACTAAAAGTTGTAAAATTTGCATTTTCATTATTTCTGAGTTTGATAATAATAAAACTTGATAAAACTTTTGATAATGATAATAATAAAATTTTTGATA
Organism: Halyomorpha halys; assembly: GCF_000696795.3. Lineage (NCBI taxonomy): Eukaryota > Metazoa > Arthropoda > Insecta > Hemiptera > Pentatomidae > Halyomorpha > Halyomorpha halys. The sequence goes on from NW_027114044.1 coordinate 741,476, forward strand.
AAACTTGAATAAAGCCCAAAAAATATAATCAGAATAGTTTTTGACGATCAGTGTCGTACAAATAAACGTGTGCATTAAATTACAGTCATAGTTTTACAGTCCTAGAAAGGAACTGTGGAAGGACGCTGCGTATGCAATCTCCACATTCCAATATATCATCATTCGATACATTTATAGTCCCACAGTCGATTTTTGCGCTAAGAGGTTGTCGAAAATCCTGGAATTGAAGACGAAGAGGAGGCCGGGGCGGGTAAACAGTTGGAAGCAGACCTGAGGAGGCTTCCAAACAGAGATATAGCGGCTCTGGGACAACATCGTTATCTCCTCGTCCTTAAAGGTACCTCCTGCCAGACAGATCACCTTCTCTCTCCTTTTTGATAAGTTGCTATCTGGAGGACTTTCGGTTTCATCCCGAACAGTGCCATGGAATATCAGTGAAAAATCTAGTGAGCGTTTGGATGAAATCACTAAAAGAAATTGTATTCAGTTACAGGGTATCGATATTCACGATTCTATTATCTGTCATGCTCCATAGATTTAAACCTAAACGTAACTTTGAAAAATATAATAAAAATAAAAGATATAATCAAATTTATTTAACAGGTTCCAAGTATTTGATTATTTAGTTTTATTTGCAGTTGATAAATAACCATTCAATGTCTCGACTGCAAGATTATCATCAGAATGAAAACAAAAAATCACATTTATGCCGAAAACCTACAAAGAGGAATGCACACGATTTACAAAAATCATATTCTTCCTACTTTTCTTTTTTTTTTTTTTTTTAGCACAAAAATGGAAGAGCAATACCTCACGGGCTTCGAAAATAAAGTGATATATAGGCTACTGTGCCGAGCAAAGACAAGTGAGTCTACTGAAATATTCAAAAGGAATTGTGAGACTTGCTCGCTCTAAATATAACTGAAAAAATACCAACGATATATATGGAAGGAGCAAAGCTTTGATAAGAAACGATGCCTTTACAAGTTAAAAAAAATAAGGTAGTTCTTCCGAGGTGTATGCCAAGTCGTAATTGGGAGGATTACTTATATGTCTAACGTGTCAATTTGAGTTTTAATGAGGTTCATTGAAGGAGGTATGTACATGATTATTGCCGACATCAACATTGAGGTTTGTTAAGCCTCGGACTTCATTAACAACTTCTAATCTGTGCAAAAACAGTTCAAAATACATGTAAATTTACCAACGACTAAAACAAAACAACATATGCTGCAACATGCACTATTTTCACTGCGATGTAAATCTCGCTCTACCAAATTTAAAAACAATGAAAGGAATATTCGGTGCAAAAAAGCGATTAGACCAGCAGTGCCAATGAATTACGTGGAGAAACTTTGAATTCAGTAATTTACATATCATGCGGTGTGCAATTTATAGATTCATTAAAATAGCGAGTTTTTTTGTCTCTGTGACTAGGCACAATCACAACCGGAGCCCTAGATATCCATACATTACAAAGATAAAATCAAGCTATAGGTATATAAGTAAAAGCAGGACCGAATACATTCGCCGAACACACAGGCCGTTCACCGCATATGTTAGGAATAGTAACAACTAATGATGAATTTCATATTATATTTTTGTATATGTATACATATAAAAAAAATTAATTAAAAGGTTCCATGGCCAAGCGGTGATATGACAATAGCTAAAGGAAGGATGAGAAGCGTGGAGGTTCGAAAAGGTGTTCGCTAGGTAACAGATGGTTACCAGGCCAGCGATCTACAGGAGATGGATTGATAACCATATGCACTCTGCTTGTGCTCACCATAAGGTCTTCAAAGTCTTTCATTAACTATATTCTTGACAATCGGTAACCATCGATTTTTAAAATAATTTTTTTTTCTAAATATACACAATTTTCTTTATTTGCCTCTTACGCCAAATTACAAAATCATTCGGATATTTTACAAATATATGCTGGGAGACATCATTATCCGATGTCTTGACTAATATCATTAGTGAAGAAATAATTAAAAATAAACTTTGTCAATATTTGTTTTTAAGGACAGGTTAAGGATAGTCTTAGATTTTGAAGCAGTGTTTAATAAACATTTACAACTTCAGTAGTAATTAATGCATTTGTACTAAAGACAGCAAGATGAGAATTTAAGTCGGAAACATTTTGGGGGACACTGATAAAGCAGAGGCACTACCAATGTGACTGTAGTGACAGCTGTCGCAGCCACTAACTTCGTGGAGACTGACATATGCAGTCGTACGGTCAGGATTTACTCGATAGTTATAGTATCTAATATCTGCGCATGTGCGACAAACTTGCACAACTAGTATATTTCATGTGGTATTGAAAACATATATAGACATATAAAGCGAAGGCGATTTAATACGAGATATTTGATAATAAAACTATTTAGCAGGCAATTAAACTTTGTTTTCCTGTATTATATGTTTTTAACTATCCATAAAAAGATATTTCGTCATCAAAAGGACTGTTATTTTTAATAACTATTAAAATGAAAAAAAAAATACGTTAAGTTTGTTTGGTCAATTCTTAATATCAAGACGTCAAAGAATATTCTACGTTTTCTGCGTAAACACATATGTAGAAAGAAATGTCATAAAATTATCTATTTGCTAATTAAAAAATTAGAGCAGATTGTTAAAATTATTTATTTAAGAAATCACACAATTAATTGAACAAGTTACATTATTGGCAAACATGGATGATTAAAAGAAACTAAATGTTATTGTTGTCATAATAAGCGTAAAAACTACGGATATTTATCATTGCTCTTATAGATATGAGATAGAGTAGTACTGGTTTATTGACTTATTATATTGATTATGGATAAATATATAATTACTATTACTTTAAACGAGCTGAAATGATTGTGGTTTCTGGGTTGCGGTTTCTGCCCTGAGGTACGCAGAACCAACTACGAACTTTTGGACCACAACAATGAATGTTATTTTTACGTGTATTGACGTAAACGAAACGAAAGCAGTGTAGGTGCAGGAAGATTAAAATGGTATCTCTAAATTAAGCGTGCCTAGCAATCCATTGATACGCACTTACGCGATACGAGTAGAGGTAGAAGTTCGTTTCAAGGACTTTAAATCACTAGGAAAGTTATATT
>NW_027114044.1:744664-749231 GCF_000696795.3 Halyomorpha halys
TATTTATTATATTAGTTAAATTTGATTGCAACAAATAATATCCGCACAAAGATAATTAAATATAATGACAATAAAAACTACTGTCTTACTTATAACTACTAATTGGTATAACCTGCACTTTAAAATGCGACAAGTCCATAATTTCTTATAACAGAAACTTTTTTTCTAGCTCTCCGAATTATAAAAATGGTTAACATTTCTATAAAACAATTATACACGCCTAAATATCTACCTATGGTATATACGAACGAAAGATTTTTATTGTATCAATATACAGAAAACATCTAACACAATATAAGAATCTAAACAATATACTATCAAAAGTTGACGCTTTATTATCATGAAAAAACAATTCTAACGCCTTCTAAACATAGCGGCATGTAAACAATAGTAACGATAGGCGAAAAAAAATCATATCATTTTACATTAACATTATACAAATAAATCGGTATTATAAATCATATCTCAATTTAGAAAAAGTTTAAATGGTTGTGGTAATACTTCATATTAAAAAGTTATGCTCGTAGTTGCAGGAGTCACGTGGTTAACGTAGGAAGGTTTTATAAACGTATCTATTTTTATCAAAATAGATAAACAGTAAAAGAAAAAATAAATTATGTTTTTACATGGAGTTATATATGAATAGTAAGTTAAAATTACTTCTATGTCAAGAAGTTGATATTTTAAAATTTGCAAACATTGAGTCACAACGGAGAGCACGAACAAGGTCTATCATCTATTAACGTAGCTTATCATTTCAACATGTAAACATTCCGAATAAACAATGACAATATGTATAAAACTGGAGAACCTTCTGTCATAAAAATATCAGGCATAATAAAATCTAAAACATGCAATAATCGATTGATCGAATTAAACATAAAATCGACATAGAGAGAATACTCACGACTCTGGAGAGAGCCCCATTGACACCGCTCGGAGCTACTACACACACGCACTACAGTGAATAACCTACCCCACGGCCCTTTCGATATTAACACGCGCGCAGCTCCCCCCCCCTCTTCTACCTCAGGAAATATTTCCTCTCTTCTGTGCCATCTTTATAGGTTGTCCTCTTCTTTAAGCCCTTTTTTACCACGCGTATCCTTCTTCAACTTCTCTCCTTTCAATTAAGGACGGGTTAAAAATAGTCTCGAGTCTACGTGATTAATAGGAACCGTGAGTCAGGATCAACTAGGTACTTGTTTCTGACAAATTAGTTGAGACATGTCTAAAGTTTTAAAAATAATTGGTAAATAGGCCCAAAATATTTTAACGAACTCGCTAATCCAATAATTTATAATAATAGTGAATGATACATAATTAAATAAAAATACATGCGTGTACTTATGTAAGCTGTGCAGTTTGCTATACATTTTGGCAAGAGACTCTCAACGTGTACTATGGAAGTTTATTAAAAGAGATAGATTTATATATTTTTTTCAAATGTTCTTTATAATTCGCACTCATAGAAAAACAAATTCATAAACTTCATTAAATAAGATATTCTGTATTTTAGAGTGACAATAACCCAAAATACACATACATATTGCGATAGTGATAAACCTCATTGTTGTTGTATTTAATTATGTTTCTGCAGGTATCCATTTTCTTAATTTCTTTGTGATGAAACGGTTCGGCAACTGATAAGGTAGAAGATTTCTTTTCAGGATTTTTGAAAAGTAAAATTCAAGATAGCATTCAAAAAACGTACTAAATTTAGACTTTTAATATAAGAAAAAGATACTAACAACGGATAGGCAAAATTCTAACCCCATCTTTGTAGGAATTAATTCCACCATAAAATCTATAACCATTCAACTGTATTAACTATAATTCAAATAAAACAGAAATATATAAATACATACCAGGTTATAATTATGAGAGATAGTACGACATACCAGGTTAGTTTATTTGAAACTAAAAAAATGTGAAGAAGATTGGAAACAGCTTAAAATTACATACATACATAAATGTATGCCTCCAAAGTTTTCTATCTTGAAATATGAAAAAAAAAATTCTATTAACCATAAATTATTTTATAAAATAAGTTTTATTTTGTGATTTCATGACAAGCTCTTAAAAGAAATAAAGTAATGTTAATTATGATCAAATATTTCAAGAGTCAGTTGAATTTTTTTTTTTATTCGACGACATTATTCTCTTGTGGCCATTCCGAGAAACTCTTCACACCAATACCCCGTTTTTTTTTTTCTTGCTTAGGCAAAGTTTCAACCCTTTGGGACTCCAGGCTTTCTTAGCTGATTCGGTTTTAAATTGCTGTGGTAAGAAGTTTTTTTTTTAAGTTTCATTTTGTTTGTGGGTTAAGAAATTTAAGTTTAAATAAATATTATGGGGAAAAAATATTTATTTGTGAAAATAAAATGAAACAAAAACAATTATAATAAACTTGTACTTTAAATTGCTTTCAATTTGTATACATAAATTAGTAGTGTTTAAGATCCTATTAAAATTAGTCCATATTACACATTTCGTAAAAACTTAACATACTTAAGGTTCTATTGCAACTTTTTTTTTTTTTCATTTGAATCATTTCTGAAAGCATACATGTTACAAAAATACAAAGAAGAAAGAACTGTTTACATAAAATATTGACAAAAACAATAACATTACAAGGCAAAGATAACAAAAGTAAACATTACCGTTTAAGTACGTAAAATTAAAACAACACTTATAGGAGTTTATGTATGTTGTAAATGTTACTACTTTTTTATTTTCTAACTTTACTTTGACAACATATTGGGAATTATTTGAATAAAGCGTACAATCCCCATTGAGAAAAGTAATAAATCTAATTTAATAAGATTTTTATCAATTCCATAAAATTTATGTTGTAGATTATAATAAAAATGAATAGTGAAATTCTCTGATTTTCTGAACTTGAAATCTTCAACTCGAAACTACAAAACCGTAGCTCCTTGGGACAGATGTATTGTGTCTCATGAAAGACACTTTGCCTGGTTTAAGAGGAAAAAAAGGAGAAAAGAATTTCGGCCATGGTGGAGATAGGAAAATTCAAATTAAGCTTGATAATAGTATAATGCAATCTCATATTAGTCAGTTTGGATGTTATTAAAATAGCTACAGATATTTAACATACTCAAGTCATTATTTATTATGTCGTTCAGGATTTAGGCAGAGGATTAGCGAGAATTCTGAAAAAAAAAAATATCTTGCCAAATAGCAGCAGTTTTAGTCACTATATTACAACGTTTAACGTATGAATCAAAATTCCAGATATAACTGTAGGTTATAGCCTAAAATTAAGTTAATTTTCAGGAATGAGATATGAATATCGAGCTGGTTTTTATTGCTCACTATATAATAACCCCAAGTTCCACTAAATTGTAGAGACCCCACCACTTTTACTTTCATAGAAAATATTTGTTCCTCCTTGGTTCCTTGACCTTCTCGAACTAAAAGAAATCGTGATCTCCGCTCACCGGCATATCTTTAATTTTTTATATTACTTCAAGCAAAAGAAATGAAGACAGATTTTTAAATTATGGAGGTATTGTAAATATATAAAAAAAAAAAAATTAATGAACCTGTATCCAAACTTCTCTATAAATGATTAAATTTGAAATATTGAAGTAGAATGTAGAAAGATAGACTTTATTGATCACCACCTGGACTATCTTCCTACAATAAAAAATAATGTTATAAAAACAAAATTACGCCACCGCTTATGTAAACTTGCCATCATATTGTTTAAAAATAATTTATCAATCTTTTTATTTAATCTTATCTTTGAAAAAGATAATAACTGTAATCAAAAATATGTATTGTCTTTTAATTATTAAAATTTTAAGGTTTATAAATAAATAATAATTTTATTTCTTATACAACTCCCAAATTATTCGTCCGTAAATATATCTGATTAACGGAATGCTTAAATAGAATTTGAATTTGAATTATTCATAATAATTTTATTTGGCATGTGTAAATGTATCAACTATTTTTTATTTACTCTCCAACAATTTTTTTATTTTCTTTCAAATTATTTATGTGAGGTAAACTTTATTAATATTTAATGGAGCTTCACGAATCGGTAATACATCCGGAGGATTGTAGAATTTTCTTTTTGTTTGGTTTCTTCATTATCGTATTCCAGCAGAAACTTAAATCCACCCATAATAGATGAGTTAATGGATGCATCTCATGGGATTTTCTCTAGAATATATTTTGTTCCAATTGCTGACGCCAAAATGGAATTTGAAGATAAGTAGGTAAACCGTATTCTATTTTCCAATATAGATTTATCACCAGTTCATTCCTTGTCAATTATTCGAGTGTTTAGCTCGTTTAGAAACAAGTAAGAAAATCATAAATTCAAAACGAAACAAAACCGATAGCATAAAGGTATTTTATGTAGATGGCGTCCGATGTCGTGATGCGGTAAAATTTATCGATACTATAAAAATTATTTCATGCTTTATGCTTTACATATATTCTATTAAATTTACACCAATATATATCTACGGTAAATTTTATCGACATCAATAAAATTTGTATGCCATAAGATACTACTTTCTTATACATATAT
>NW_027114044.1:749306-752529 GCF_000696795.3 Halyomorpha halys
ATATAAAAATCATTTAGAATTTTATCGCCTATCATGAAAATAAAAAAATAGAAATAAATGATTTTATGTTTCTATTTTTTATCTATGAAGGACTTTTTATTTTAATAAAGAATCATACCACTTTATAACATTCACGCTGGTGATATTGAGAATATTTTGATAAATACTCAAATCCTACTTTTTAAAATTATATCTGATGATTAATAGGCTTAACGTACTTTATAGCTAACAATTAGAATGATAAATTAAAAAATTAAAGAATAAAATAAAATAAAATAAAAATGCGTGGATTCAAATATATCGCCCATAACAGTAGATTTATAAATTAGTTTTATTTTTAACGTTAAGGAAGATTCATTAAATCGTGTTTGTGATATGTGTTACTAGATAATTTTGGAACAAATCAGAATCTGATCTGGCTGAGACTAAAACAGAAAACAAATAAAAATAAAATTATAATAATAATCAAAAAAGTATACATAAATCACATATTCGACCATTATTTTTAACAATACAAGCAGTGATAATGCTAACGAATGGCGAGGAGTGGCAGAGAATAGTTGCCCCTTGGAGCAGATGGCTCACTAAACAGCAGTTGACTCGCAACAAAATGGCTCTGATCATCTGCTACTACGTCGGGAATTATAATCCACCTACTACTATAAAGGATATTATTATCGTAAGTATAATAAAAACTGTTCCCATTATGTTGTATAATTTATAGTGTTGCTAAGTAACTTTATTAACAGGTTTTAAAGTAGATTTTTTTTAAAATGAAATAATAAAATCGAAATTATTTAATACTGATTTTGAATCCTCAAATTTGAGAAGTTGAAATGTAGGTGAGCATGATAAATGATAATACAACAAAATTTTGACTTTTTTAATCTTTACAAAATTAAGCATTGTGTAAAAAAAAATTAAACAACGTTCTTTGGTCGTATCTCCTCTATGTTTTTCTGAACTACAGAAATATTCCCAATTATATACTATATAGATTGTCTAAGTATAGTCAAGAGAAGTGTACTATTGTGGAATGGCGAAACCATATAGATATGTATATGAAATTATTTTCCAATTTTGTTTTTCTTTTTTCATTATAAAATATTAAATTGAATCCTTCTGAAAAACTGTTTCATTTACATAATTTTATCAACTATAGGTATAAAAAAAATTATATTCTTGAATTTCATATTCGGATAAATAATTTAGAAATTAGAGAAACAAACATTATCTAAAAAAAAAAAGAATAATATTAATTAAAAAGTCCTCTTTTCATCATGACTAATTTTACTTTCATTTAATTTTCATATGAATAGAAATATACAGAAAAAATATATAAAATTACAAAAATTGGCGCCTTAATAACATACTCATACATTATAATTATGTATATGTATTTTTTTTTAATTTTAAAAATATCCAGTTTTAGGTTCCTTATCTTTCATTCAAGAGACATAGAAAAAACGCATTTCAGACCCTACCAAATCCGTTTTTAAAATTAAAAAAAATTTTCCCCAATAATTTTTGTACTAGACTGTCTTGAAGTGAAAAATTGATTCAAACATTATTAATGATCAGATGTGATTCTACAGGCTTGGGAAAATTCATTTCATCCCATAATAATCAAGGGAAAAAAACTGGTAAAGAAAGAAATGATTAAAATCTGGATCATAGCTTACATCCCTTAAATATACTCTAGAATTTCAAAAATCAAATACAATTAGACTGTTATTAAATTAATATGCATATAATAGGGCAAAAATGAAAAATCGATAAATAAATTACTTGCAAATATACCTTCTTCAATATGGAGCGATATCTCCGAACGTTTTAAACGGAGTTGAAAAAAAAATCACAATGTAACATTTCCCTCTTATAGCCTCCAAAAAAATACATCAAGGAAAGCCAGGACGAGACAAGAAAACAAAAAATCTCAATACGTATAAGAAACCAGGACAGGGCAGGAAAGGTAAAAAGCGCGGATATACTAAGCAGGCATGTCGGAATAATTTATAGATATCTGGATTCTTGGGATATCTCGCCGTCTGCAGGAGTAAATATGAGAGAAAGAAAATACAATAAAAAGTGGACTCTAAGGACCCTGTGAAAAACGAAATAGCGCGCTGAAAAACGACTAAGTCCCAAATGTCAACATGCCATTGGTCTTGCCCTGGCTTAGGTAACCACTGCCGAGCCGGAGGGCGCATCTCTTTCCCTTTTCCCATTGGTTCTCTCTGCCGGCTTTAACCCCCAATAACCAATTATAAAGTTCGTACTTATTTACCAGTCTTGGAAGGATCATCCTGTTTATATTAATGTACATTTACATTTTTCAGTTGTTTTTTAAAAAAAATATTTCTATTTAAAATCTTACGCTAAAAAATTATAGTGAAATTAAATATAAATTGAAATTAGTCTATAAATTGACTGTTTATTTTGATAATTTAAATTTTCATTTTCTAATTATGTCGTGTTATTAAGATTTTTTTAAATGCTTTATTATTAGTTTTTATTTATATTAAAGGATTAATGTCTATCATTTAGTTTGTTTTATAATTTTTGTCCTAATTAATAAATTTGGCGAGATAGAAAGAAAATTTATTGAAGACAATTATTTTGTTAAAAGGTCTCTAAGTTTTCGTAAACATTGCGAATATCGTTAACACATTTTTGAAAGTACGTTTCGAAAATTGATAGCAATTGGAACAACTATCACGCTTCCTATATTTTTTTTTGTGAAGGTATTTAAATTTATTAGTGGTTTTTTAACATCTCGAAATGAGCAGTCATAATTTAAGACAAAATTCAATCTTGTATAAAAATCTACTCACACCAAAAAAACTTTTTCCATTAACGATAAACTAACAAAAAAATAACTTTACCAAAATAAGTTATATTCATTTATACTCTCAGATAATAACCTGATATACTGTTCAGTTAAAATAAAGGAAATTAGATTGAACGTTTTAAAATTGAAAGAAAATTAGGAAAAGAAATGTTATACAACTAGATTTTAAAATGTTACCACTAACATCATATCATAAAATAATATTTAAAAGGCAATTAAAGTGATGACCAAAGCGTTGTCTTAATAAAAAAAAACATATAATCCTTTCAGTTTATAAATAAAATTACTAAATACTAGTCAACAAATTATTTATCTTAGTTTCTTTTTTTTTTTTTTCTATTGCGTGTTTTTCACATATGACATCAAATACGT
>NW_027114044.1:752579-760340 GCF_000696795.3 Halyomorpha halys
TATATATAATAAGATATACTGCTTATTTTAAATAAATTTAACTCAGATTGTTGTAATGTAAGGACTATAACTGATTCGAAATTTAATTATTTAAATATTTTGCGTTTTATATATAAATATTTACGTTTTTTATCAGTTCATATCATTCTTAAATGACAGATATTCGAATATTCACGAATAAAATAGTTTCATTTTTATAAAGTTATATAATATTAGGATTGACCTAAAAATATTAGTTACAGAGTTTAAACTCAAGTTTTTTCCTTTTTTTTTTAATTGATAGACTGTTTCACTTTATTTACTTCTTGTAAACAGGTTAACAAATAAACACCAAGAAAAATAGTTTCAAACAATTGTACAAAGCCATTGTGCCTAAAATAAAGCCGTGGTAAAATAAGACCATCTTCTTTTAATTTGTTAAAAACCTGCATTCATCAATCTTCTATCTGAACCTTCATTTTGTTCTCCAGTTATATTTATGTGCTATCTGGAAAATAAATCTATTTATATGGTCACGTTTTTATAAATCAATCTCCGAATGTTTAATCATTACGCCATTATGCAATCTTTTATCTAAAACTCGTTACGTAAGCTTATTTTAAATTTCACATTTAAATGAATGTAAATTTGCCACTACTACTTGATGAATATAATTAACTTTTAAATTATTGAGACATTCAGCTAATAGAGGGAGGAACATTCAGAATTTCAAGCCTGAAGACCTCGCGCTTATATCCAGAATTAAGTGGATATAGAAAGGGCTTTGGATAAGGTCAATTTATATCAGAGGCTATGAATAAATGGTTTTTCCTTCCAGAGGGGGAGGGAACCATGGCAACTATTCCGAAGATTGAAATTCCCCTTTATATTACTGAGAAGAAGTAATATTTTGAGCACAACTTTTATTTTTTAAGAATTAGAATCATCTTTCTTTATAAAGTTAAATAATAGGGTTGTTCATTAAATATAAAAATATTAAAATAAAATTTAATTCCGATGTGTATAATATTAATGTATACAAATACATTCAGATGTGAATCATTAAAGATATCATACTTAAATTTTTGTTGATGTCGGCAAATTTCGGTACGGTACGTGAATATGTGTTCGCTATGATTATTGCACAATTGCGCACGTTCAGATTGCTGCAATACCGGGAATATATTTTTTTATTTCAAATAGTATGGTAATACAGCGTGTATAATTAATATAAAAGCGAAATCAAGAAATATTTCAGCTTTATAATGAATAACCGAAATATTAATTTCATATGAAATTAAAAATTTCCGAGATTTAATCTCTAATAATTTAATACTTCTGTTTTGTAATCCCTTGATTCATACACCCAAAGATTAATGTTTCTTCTCTTACTCTTTATTTTTTTATTTTCTTTGCATTCATTATGTAACGATGTGCGCAATAATTTAGTTTTAACGGTTAAAGATCCTCAGAAAGTCGTTAAACCAAACACATTAATATTGTTATTATTTTATTTTATTTAATAAATATAAAATGCATTTTATATGTTATGATAGTTAAGTTCATAAAAAATATGATATTTAAAAAATACAGTTTTAAACGATTATTTAAAATACTACCACTTTTAATTTTTTTAAAATACTTAAGACAGTTAAGTCCAATAATGTTCGTATTATTCTTCTACTTCACATATGAAATAAACAAGAAATGCTTATTATGTTTCTATTTATATTTGTTTATGATTAAGAAATATTTTTGTTTTATGCAAACATTAATATGACAGTAGAAAAATCATTATCTTGTTCACTTTAATTGAAATCTAAAAATGTAAAATCACGGTATACTAAATTGCAACATAAAATCGACCGTTTTAAAATTTTATTTTATTATAAAATGCATATTTTTAAACAATTGGAAATTTGTTTTTGAAGCTAGAAATTTAATATTTATCATTTTTAATTGGTAAATAATCAATTATAGTTAGTATAAACAACAAATAATTCACTCAAGATGAATACCCTTTAAGCGTTTATAATATTGCTTTTATCAGCTTCTAAATTATGAGAAAAAGATATAAAACAATTATTAGGACGGACTGAATTAAGAATAACCGTTATTATGTAACTTCTTTAACGTTTTCTTTCAAGAATAAATAGTCACTAAACAAAAAATATTTCTGAGCACAGCTTATCACACTCGTATATTTAATATCTATGAAAAACGGTTTTTATATTAATTTAAATTGTTAATCGCAGAATTGTTAGTTGTTTCGCGAACTTTAGCCAAGGACTGTCATAAAAAAATGGCAAGATTTGTATATTGCGTAATTATATAATGTAGCTTGTAGCGACACTGTGTGTAAACACGACCGAATTTTTCATATCAAAAATAGGAATATACACGAAATATTTTTAAAATATGTTTGTTTACGTATATTACAGAAATAAAAAATATCGTTTATTAGCAGGACTCTAACGTTTCTTAGGAAACGATCGGGTGATTATTTTTTTTGTGTGTTTAAATCAAGGAATTAAAACGTGGGTTCCAGCTGTTTCGGCGGGAGGATCCAACTAATGAGAAATTTGGCGGCAAAACCGCGGCGTGTGGCTTGCAGTTTGAACACGGAATACACATGGTCTTCCATCATCCATCGTTCTTATCTGGTACATACGTTTAATAAATGAATAAGTAAATATCGATTGATATATATACTTTTAGTCGCTATAGCAAGGAAATGATCGACAAATTCGCGATTCAGAGTAGTATTTGAATTTTCGAAATAATGTTTTACCATAATATATATAGGAAAATATAGTGAAAAAAATAATAATTAGACTTACCTAATGCTAATGAATCCTTAATCCCAATAGCTAACTCCAACCACTGACAAGTTCATGAACAGAATAAATAATCGGGAAAAATATAATAATATTTGCGGAGCTGTTATATATATCGCGAATAACTAACATTGACTGTTGTACGAACGTACTCTTATAGAAGTGACATACAGCCCGACCTGGCCTCACCGACAACCAGGCGACATCTGAGACTTTTTTTGTTTGGATTTTTCGCCAGGGCCCGGCGAGGAGTTAGTTGGCGCTGACGCCGCTCAGAGGTCGCCACCTCCGGGACTCTCCCCTCCCCACCACCATCCCTCTTATAGGGGTGCTTTGTATCAACTGCCTGTTTTATTTGATGTTTTCCATTGCCATCATTTATTTGATTGTATTTGAATTTCGCTATAATTTTAATTTTTTTTTTTTTATCCATATACAGCATAACCCCGCTAACTTTCTACTCAGGGCCGAAGCATTGCTGTTTAAGTATAAAAGCCGATTAAACCGTAGTTTATAACAGAAAAAAAATTCTCAAATGTTAATTTAAATCTTATCAAAGTTCATATGACAATGGGGTTTCAGATAGACTTTCCTTATTTTAGATATATTAGTTTATACTTTTAATAATTGACAACATAGCATACCAATGAATTAAAATTTTTGAAATAAATAGTGAGAGATCCTAATTTAACATAATAAATTAAATAGAAAGATACAATAAAAGTGTGCCTTATGATTGGGCGATGGTCCCGAAATGTTATCATTTTTAGTGATTTTTAATTAAATAAACTTAATTATGAAAGATACTTTTCACTACACTTAATAAAATATTAAGAATTCTTCCAATCATTAGATCCTAAATTATAAGAATTAATTAAACTCATATATTTGATAAAAATTTAGTAATAATAGTTTTTATTGATGAATATTGGTTTTTAATAATTAATCAAGCTGTTACAATTAAGAGCTATAAGTAGTAGTGTTTTAAGTGTTCATTACTAACATTTACACACACTAAACTAAAGAAAACAATTTTAAATTATAGCAATGATAATAATAATTTAAAAAAGAATATAGAATAAATAAATGCGTTCGAATAAATAAATTTAGATAAAACAAATCCTTTAAATAGATTTAAATTTATTAATATTACAATAAAATTTGACAATGACTAGAAAAAGAAAGGATATCTTTACTATACTAGTCAAACTGAAAAACCAATTAAGACCATGAGAGTAACTATTGTATTAAATTTTAATTTTTAATCGCTTGGCTCACGAGTTTCCTCAAATCAATCTACTTTTAAACTGTTGTAGACTTTAAGAACACACAAATATTTTTTTCAAACAGAACTTCGAGATGTGGACTGGATGTTCTGGCCTCAGTGAGAAAGAAAATCTTTGGAGTCACTGGATTGAGGGATTTCTCAATTAAATGATAACTCGCCACCATTATAGAATAGCAAAAATTCCTTTGAACTCAAGAATAGTAATCTCCTGAAAAATGTTTAAAAAAATTGATTTGGGTAATGTTAGACCAGTATGTTGGATTACTATAAAGCTGGAATACTATTCAAAGTAATATGCGATTTAATCTTTTCCTGTCATGACTCTTGTAATAATATTCTGAATGAAATAATGAATTATTTCAAAATAATTATATCTATTTAATTTTTATTTTTATATATAATTTGTATATTATCCAGGGTGGAACTGCATGACCTACATCAAGTAAGTGTAATTTAATAACATTCTAGCGACTATAAGTGGTGTGCAAAGTTGCAGGGATGGAAAGAAAAAATGTATCATCAAAAGGGTGTTCAGTGCTGAACATACTACTAAATTTCCTTATTTGTAGAACAAAACGTATGAGGATTGTACTAGTCTTCATGGATTTATTTTTATATTAGATTTAGCCTTTTTATTATTATTTATATTTTTATGTTTTATGATTTCTGATATATTTCTATATTTTTGTTTTAATTGTCATTATATACAATTTGCGATATATTAAGTAATTCCTTGTTTATTTAAATTTTTAAGATTCATCTTCTAAACATCTTTTAAATCTCGGAACTTCTTAATCTTTTTTTTTAAATTTATTTAATGTAATTTACAACTATACAAAATAATACAATAAGTAAATATGTTGTATGTTTCATATACACTTGAAAATCTTGGGAAGGAACCACCCATTGGTGGTACTTCAAACATTAATTTAAATTGGAAGGTCCCGTGGCCATCTTCTTTTCAGACGTCTCGGAGGATTATCGGGGATTGTTAAGGATGAAAGATTAAGAATTAATGGGTTAGGATGGTTAAGGAGTTTGGAATGAAAAGACGCATATCTGTTTTGGGACAAATCTGCAACGAATGGGATGTTAAGGTTTTTGTGAATGAGTTTATTTGTAACGTAATAAGGAGCACCAAGGATTTTATGTAGGATTTTGGTTTGTAAGGATTGGATGCGGAAGGAATTTGACGGTTTGATGGAGCCCCAGAGCTCAATTCTCTTAATCATGATTTTTATAATTCTAAGAAAAAGTAATAACATTGTGTTTATTTAAAATGTACTATTTGAAAAATAGTAAAATATATTTGTAGCTAAAATATGATTGATATTGATCTTGTGTATATTATTTATTAATTGTATTTATAATCAAAATTTAAATACCAAATAAGTCTGAAAAATAGGTTATGAAATTCAGTTGCTATAGAAGAAGGCTGGTATATTCTAGGCCTGATTATATTCTAGTTAAATTTATATGGCTAACGGCTGATAGTTGCGAAGAGGCACCATACAATGTGCAGAATGAAGATAACAGTGTTTATATATTTAAATTAACAATAGGGATATATTTGTTGTTAGCCTTATCTCGAGCTATAGACTACACAGATCTGAGCGAAGATAAAGCAGACTGTATGGGCGAGCAGCTGGGCCAAATCCCGACAGCTGCCGTGGATTGTGTGTGTGTGTGTGTGTGTGTGAGTGTCGTAGTGAGTAGCCGTATAGGAATCACGTGTGTTTCTTTAGTGCTAACCTTATCATTTAGCTTTACCTTTATCACTGACATTTTAATTTTTTTCAACTTATCTTACTGAAAAAATACCTGTCATTAATTGAATCTATTCAAACCAATAGTGATCATTAAAAATTAATGCTGATCGTTCTATATGTTTTCTGTATCCAATAAATCATAGATAATAAAAAAAATCATAAATTGTATAATTGAAAAACAGTTAAAGAAAAAAAAAATTAATTAATTAATTTTAAATAATTAAATTGACCACAGTTAAAGAATTTTTATATATCCATATTAAATAATCCTTAAATTTATATTTACTGTTTTCTTTATTATTTATACTCTGTGTCAATGTCATTATTTACTAAAAACGAGCAGTAATTATAAATAATGTAGATTCTTAAAAAAATAAATAAATAATATTTTCTTAAGTTTTATTTTAGTGACATTTCAACGAACCGTTATTTTGGAATAACTAATTATTTTTTATCAATGAAATAAAAAATGTTTCATTCACTATATACCAACAACAGGCTTTGACATATTTTTAGATTGCCATTAAAAAAAAAAAAATGAAGTAAGATATTCTTATACACAAAATTCAGTAACTAGAAAATAAAATTGATATTTTTATTTCTCAAATAGTGATGGAAAATGATTGTATATGTTTTGAACAACTATATATAAAATTTCCAGTTTTAGAAAAAATAGTAAAAAATTTCGCCATTTTCGTAAATATTCAATAACTAAATGTCATTGATTGTTTTACCAGCTTACTTTGACTTAGTATCTATAACATTTCTAATTTAATTAGTGACATCACAGTCGGAAAAATATCGATGGAGCAAATAGTTGTTTTCATGATATTTGCCGAAATATATTAACACAGTTTTCCTCCACATTATTTGAAAAAAAATATTGGTATTTGAAAAACTAAGTATCACAGAAAATATTGAACTTAAAGGGCTCTATTAAGGCCCAATTTGAAACTAGTTAATTGTACTATAAACTAGGTGATGATGATTATTTTCCTAAGAATAGTAGTTTTCATGATATTTGCCGAAAAATTATTAACACAGTTATGCTCCTCGTTATTTGGAAAAAATATTGTGGTTTGAAAAACTAAATATCTCTGAAAATATTGAACTATTATAGAATAAAAGAAACTTTTAAGTTTTGACCGGAATAGGTCAGTAACTGATTTTCAAGGTTATTTACTCTTCCTATTGTAAATATATTCTATATATCTATTATAAATATATTTTATATTCCTATTGTAAATATAGTCTAGGTAAAAATTTTAATTAACTTTTTTACAGAAAATTTGCGTTAGCAGTTGAAAAAACACTGAATTAGCAAAAAAACCAAAAAAAATAAACAAAACATAATTTTAGCTTTTCACTTCTGGATATCAGAAACCCAAGAAAAAAAAAAAAATGAAATCTTTTCATTGTAATTGGGTTCCTAGGTATGCACTGCGCAACACCTGGTGCTGGACACCATATTCCGGTAACATTACGTTTCCTTTTTAATTTGAAGATAAAATATATCTGCATACACATCTTATTCTATAACAAAAGTTGGGCAATTGAATCCTTAAATTTTCACTATATACTTAATAATATACGTCGGCGAAATTGAAAAAAATGGCTTATTGGGTATATCCATCCTCAAGGAGTGTTAAACCTTTTACCATCGTATTTTGCATATAGTTTTGGATTAGAATCCACTGGAAGAGGTTGGTTTATATAATTACCGTTAGGATAACTTAAAAGTGTACTGGACTATATGTGGAATATAAAAACTGAATTTATTGGAGAAGATTGACCGATAATGTCCAGATTGTGTAACAGATTCACCAGCAGATTAGTTAGTAGTCAGCTGTGGGCATATTCTTCTTACCTGGTAGAACAGAGCTCGTAT
>NW_027114044.1:760584-763245 GCF_000696795.3 Halyomorpha halys
TACTGTATATAAATAAAAAAGCAACTGGCTACTGTTACTTCGCAAGGAAGAGGAAGGCTTTACAGCTCTAAGCTGTGGTCTGCTTCTATTAGGTGTATAAAATTATCGAAATGAAAAAAATACCATGAAAACATTTAGAACTGGTATATAAATCAAGTAACATAGTTATCAGATATGAAATAAAGAATATGGACTATAAGTTGAATGGAATGGATATAAAATAATTTAGAAAGATGTGAAATTGTTAACATTGTAAGAAAAACAAGAATGCATACTAATTTGGTTTAGTTGGTAAATAAAATTAGAACCAACACTGTCCGTGATACATTATATTTGTAACGGAACAGATTTTTCCTTATTTAGCAGTGAACTACAAAATCCAGGATAGAGCTCTTTTTATCTCCTGCCATTGTTTTTTTTAAATAATTTATTTTAGGGAGGAGGAAGTAGAATGTTGATTCTAGAGGAAAAGATGTTTGACACGTGCCTCAATGGGCATCTGACAAATATATAATATTTTATGTACCTTTTTTTCATAAATAATTTTTTCAAACTAAGTATGTAAAATTTATCCATTTTAACATTAACTGTAATTAATTAATATTAATTAACGGTATTTATGATAATTAAGTCAGTAACTGTAAATAACTAATTCATATTTAACTAAATTTCTGAAGTGTCGGTGAAAAACATCAAATCGAATATTCATTTTTTTCTGTTTTTTAAGCTTGCATAATATTAAAAAAAAAATTTTCAAATCTGAGCTGGATTTTTTTTCTGTGACCGGAAAATGGTTTGAGTATAAATTGTTGTAATTAACCGATCTAAAGAGAATAGATTGAGTTATTCTTTCATCAACCGATCAGACTTAAAACAGATGTTTTATCTAACCTTCAAATTTTTGAAATAATAAATATTTATTTATTTTATTTATATTTAAATTACATTTTGATTTACAATCTATGAGTATCCTAATATTTTAATGTTTTAAGTTGCTTAGAAGAAAAAAGTTGCTTAGATGTTCTTGAGTATAGCATATTACCCCGAAATAAAAACACTGCGTAATTTTCCATACTCAAGAACGATAAAAGAAAGGCTAAAAAGCATTAAATAATTATTTATTATTTCAATTGATTTCCAATTTATTATATCTGGATTAACAATAAAAATATAGATAAAAAACAATTATTTAATTTCTTTAAATAAGTCTTAATTCTTCTTAATTAAATAATTAATTATTTTAATAAGTTCTTATGTTGTCCAATATTGAGCTGGATAATCGAAAAAGAAATTGAAATATATATGTGTATATTTCCTTATTATTCTTCCTCATCCATCTTTAAATATTGCTAATATTTTAGTGATTTTAAAACGATAAGGGTTTTAAAATTTCCTGGAGTGACCATTGACTTTGCTATCATAACACTAAAATTGCCTTCTAAAACGTAAAATCTCAAATTTTGAGTGGAATTGAGATCTCCAATAAATTCTTCTAATCTAATCGTTATAGATAACTATGTGAATATATTAAGGAATTGAACAAATAATAATTAAAACAATCTAGGTGTTAGAAATTTAGAGTGATGAGACTTTTGAACGAACTTCCTCATACATTTGTTAATCTCCTTACTTAAAAGTGCATAATAAAGACACTCTAGTGATTTTTTATTTTATTTAAATAATAATGAATGAATTTTAAAAAAATAAGAAAAAAATTTGTATTTTAAATAAACATAAAATCAAATAAAAAAATATATTAAATTATAAATAATTTATTTACATTACTGATTTACAGAATTTTTTTATTTACAGAAGTATTTTTTATGTATGAATGAGTGTTACAAAGCCCTTAAATCTATGAATGTATTAATATAATATGTTCTTGTGGAACAAAAATAAAATAGTTACTGGTTTTTCTGAGAACAATGTAAAGACATAATAATATGTAGAAGTAATAACAAATTACTTAATTAATTTTATTTTTCATTATTAGTAGTACATTTGCAATTCTATCATTCATTACTGAACTTGTTTTAGTTTATACTCTATTTATACATATATTTATGACTTTTTTAGGTTTCTCATCATTTCCCTTGTTATATCAATTTTTTACACATTGTCTTTTTTTCAAACTTCGTATGTATTTTTTTTTATAGTTTGATCATATCTTACAATATTTGAATGATGTTCCTATATAGTTCTAAAGAAGGCCTTTAAAGTAAGGCGAAACGTCGGTTACTAATTACTAGCTTTTATGCTATTTTTGTATCTTTCTTGACCGTCACCCAAACCTACATATATCTCAGACGGTCAAAAAATAACATCTAACATATACATATATAATTTAAGTGCATTATACTTAACAGTACATTTTATGTACAATATATAACATGAATTTACGAGAATTCGCTTATTCAAAAAAAAAAAAAAAATCATGACTTCTTCAAATGATATCATAACCCTATCATTTATGATTTTAATATACCTATGCATGTTTTTATAAATATAGGTTCCAAAATCGTATTCTAAAATTGAAAAAAAATAGTTTCAAAAATATTTACTAATAAGAACAAGACGAAGTAATAAAATTATGATTAATAGATATATGAGGAAATAAAGTACTATAAAGGACTTAAGGCTAAATGTACCCTTCCTGGGACG
>NW_027114045.1:0-707 GCF_000696795.3 Halyomorpha halys
TTTCAATCAAAAATAGATGAAGATTTCATCTACCTATTTGTTCAAAATATGATTCCGAATAAATATGATATGCTGTTTATACTACAAAGTAATTGATCCGTCTTTTATTTTGTTTTTTAATTATTTTTATTGATGTGTATCTATCCAAATCATGACTAAAAATTATGAAATGTATTATTATATTTCAAATTTATATTATCATTTGATATAAATATATAATATGATACGAAGTTGCAATCCTTGGAATTTTATACTACTCAGTACAGAAATTATTTATTTTAATTAAAAACTTATCTAAAAATCTACACTTGGGTTTCCTTTATTCCTACCCTTAGGATATTAGTATATGTAGTCTGAATTGAATTACACATTTTTAGCCCTTGTCAAAATATTTTTGATATATATTTATGTAGTCGCTGTGGCAAAAGGAATTTCAAGGTCATTGTATAAAGTCAGGTTAGAAATATAGAAAGGGGCGTCGACAGTTTTTTTGAGTACTTTGGATTGGAATGAATGGATATTTATAATATATGGTCCGACCCTTCAATATGTTAGGGGAATTGCCTGATGGTTAAGCAAAATCCAGGCTTGATTACTTCCTCACATAAAAAGTCTATAAGCTGTCTTTTTACCGTTAAAATGAACTTATTATTATTAACCTGACCTTTTTTGTACAAAAACATTTCAGTCGAGAGCGCACTTAAAGT
>NW_027114045.1:3043-3501 GCF_000696795.3 Halyomorpha halys
TATTTATATGTACATGAAAAAATAAATAAAGAAACAACAATGCCCCTGACACCGATAGGACGGCCACAAAGTTGGCAGACAAATACAAGCAGACTCGACTGAGAACTACTGACTTACTGACTACAGACATCACGAAAACTGATGAGCCCCATCATCAGACAGCTGACTCAATCCATTTTCTAATTTTTAGGCGTATCCATTTCCTCACTCCTTGTATTACAATGTATTGTATATATATTTGTGTAATACAAATGCAGTACAAGATATGTCCCATTGTTACCTGTCCCCTACATATCAAACCCTATACACCCGTGGGGCTTAGAAGAAAAAAAAAACAGTGTCCACATTTAGTTATTTTAGGATTTATAATAGCTTGCTGGCCAGACGATTGAATACATGAAAGAGTTCAGGTGAGAGGACTGACTTGGAAACGGCAAAGGTAGGTTTAGTTATTTGGG
>NW_027114045.1:6974-8029 GCF_000696795.3 Halyomorpha halys
ACTCAATGCAGTATCAACACTCAGTGCTTGGTCTAAAAGCCAGCTAGCATTTCTTATTTTGTGACTTTCCTGTTTAATATTTTCTAATAATAATTCTATAATTTGAACAATAATCGATTTTATAATGAGGCGAAGTGAATAACTCTTCTGTAATATCTTTCTTTTATTTTATTTTAATTAGTCAATTAAAACGTTTTGGGGCATTCGGCCCATTATCCGGTACTCTACAATTTAAAATCCCGAATTTCATATTTTGCGTACAACACAATAATAATTCAACAACATAAATTCAATTAAATTAACTACCTCAACATTTCATATGGTTTCATATAATATAAATTAATCCAATTTCCTTATTTATTCTAATATATAAATCAAAATTGTCACTATCACTTGTAATATTAAAAATACTAATTTCGTATTTAAATTAAGGGATTTGATCGAGCCTGGCATCCAGGACTGGTATACAAGATCCGCAAATTCCTACCCACTACATATTATCTCATTATTCGTTCTTATCTCTCAGACAGGTCATTTCATGTAAACCACAACAGCGCTTATTCATCCCTGTTTCCTCAGTCTGCTGGTGTACCTCAGAGTAGCATCCTTGGTCCTATCCTTTATACAGGTTTTACAGCTGACATCCCAACCCATCCTAACACTATTCTCACCACGTATGCCGATGACACATGCCTATTGTCAGTGAATAATGATCCTTCCATTGTATCCCAATCCCACATCACCACCCTCGAAGAATGGTGCCAAAACTGGATTAAAATAAATCCCACCAAATCACATTTACCGTTCGTCATAAACCTTCTTCTTGCCCTACAGTATCTTTTACTAATACCACATTTATTCCTGTTGAACATATCCGTTACTTAGGACTAAATCTGGACGAACGACTGACATGGAATCCTCATACAAGACTGAAAAGACAGGAAACTGCTTGTCGATTCCAACTATTACAACATTTACTAGACAAACGGTACAAACATCCAATCCATTACAAAAGACTGATCTACATGACTATTATAAGGCCTATTTGGACATAC
>NW_027114045.1:10364-10718 GCF_000696795.3 Halyomorpha halys
ATGGTGGAAATATTGGTTACCGTAGATATCAATTAAGTATCCTCCAAATCTCCCAAGGAGATGGGGGAGAGAAGAGTAGGTAAGAAGTCAAGAACGAAAACTTACAGATAAGTATAAAGTTATTTTTAAAGTGGGCCGACATTTTGGATTTAGGATTCCATTAGGACTAAGAAAAAAAAATCAAAATAGTAGTTGCATAAAAAAAAACCACAAAGAATAATTAAAGATATAGTTGGACATTAGAGAATATGAAATAATTCCTGTAGTTAACCCTTTTCGGTATGCATCATGTATCTAATAACGTATTCAAGTACTAAATTAAATAAGATTGGTGCTAGAGAATTCAAGCATTGG
>NW_027114046.1:0-419 GCF_000696795.3 Halyomorpha halys
AATGTTAAAAGAAATTAATTTTTAATTCGGAGCTCGATACCTTTGAAACTACCTACGACACTAGAAAACCTAATAAAACGTAATTTAAAGAAGAGAAAAACTTCTTATAAGTTTAAAACTATTTATTTTCCGACGTATCGCCCCACTTTGCAGGGCTTCATCAGGGCTAAAAAGATACAAACAAAACTGAGAATATTACAACAATAAGATACAATAAGGCAAATAAATTGCCTTGTTGTATCTTATTGTTTTGTTTTTTTTGTATCTTTTTAGCCGCGATGAAGCCCTGCAAAGTGGGGCGATACGTCGGAAAATAAATAGTTTTAAACTTATAAGAAGTTTTACTCTTCTTTAAATTACGTTTTATTAGGTTTTCTAGTGTCGTAGGTAGTTTCAAAGGTATCGAGCTCCGAATTAAA
>NW_027114046.1:2299-3746 GCF_000696795.3 Halyomorpha halys
TAAAATAAATTGATTTATAGTTGTTCGGACAAATTTTCATTTGCCAAATTTATATTCATATGTGAATATCATAAAAACTACTACCCCTACGAAGATGTACTATAAAGTGCCATAAACTATTATAGTAAGTTAAATTTCCTTTATTTTGAGTGTTGGCAGACATATGTATTGATATATTTTTTCAAAAATCCAACATTTTATACGAATAACTAGAAATTAACATTTTGTGAGTTTACTTTGTTAAATATCATAAAAACCACTACTCCTACAAAGATAAAAGTTATAAAATATTTTATATTAAATTTAATTAGCTTTAATTTGAGTTCTGGCAGACATCTGTACGTCCTATGGTTTCTGAAATAAATTTTTTCATAAATCAAACTTATTGTATGAAGACCTATAAATCAATTTATTTTAGCAAATATCATGAAAACTACAATTACTACGAAGGTAAAGGTCATAAACTACTTTATAACACTTGTAAATTATTTAGCTTTAATTTGAGTGCTAATAGACAATTGTACGTCTAATGGTTATTGAGATATAGATTTCTCAAAATAGATTCACTAACTACTGATATTTCAGTACATTTTTATGAAATGTTGCTTTTTAAAAGGCTATATCTCGAGAAATATTGGATGTAAATAGCTCTAGTAGGGCTAATATTTCAGCAAATTTACTCTTCTTTAAATAATGTTTTTTTTTTAGATTTTCTAGTGTTGTTGGTAGTTTTTAGGATATAGAGCTCCGAATGAAAAAATAATGTTTTTTAAGGTTTAAAAATAGCCGTCATTTTTTATTCCCCCTACCTATATTTGGTAGATTCATCAGTTTTGATTAGTAATTATAGATAGTTTTTATTAAAGTAATAAAAAATTGGGGTGAGATAACTGCCTTTTTTTCTTCCCGGCTGTTATACTAAAAGTAATGCGATACAACTTATAAATGCTCTGAGAGCGTTCATAAATTAGTTATCCACTGTGTTGCCAGATCTACAATTTTCGAATTACGGCAAAATGAACACCAACAAAATTATTTTAGTTTTCCTAAAGTTTTTAGATCATAAATTATGAAAGAGGACCGCAGATTTGGTAGTATCATACCATTGCACACAGAACCGGAGGTGCCTACTACTGTATACTTGTAGGAGATCGGCATCAACGTTCATTGGGTTAAATAACGATGAAATGCTGATCATGTATGACATGTATAAGATAATATTGTGGGTCCTCCCAGACTATTGGGTCTCACAGATCCTAACAGGACACGGGGGGTTTCGGGGAAAGCTGCAGAGCTTTGGAAAGAACATCGAACCCCGACGCCCAACGTGCGGAGTTCCTGAAACAGCGGAACACATAATAATAGATTGCTCTGTCATGGAAGGACACCGAGCCAGGCTGTCGAGAAAGACCGGGATTTACGCCCTCGCCGAGTCGGACCTTCCCAG
>NW_027114047.1:0-506 GCF_000696795.3 Halyomorpha halys
TAAAAGATACTGTAGGGCAAGACGAAGGTTTACGACGAAGGGTAAATGTGATTTGGTGGGATTTATTGGAATTTATTTTAATCCTCCAGTTTTGGCACCATTCTTCGAGTGTGGTGATGTGGGATTGGTGGGATTGGCATACAATGGAAGGATCATTATTCACTGACAATAGGCATGTGTCATCGGCATACGTGGTGAGAATAGTGTTAGGATGGGTTGGTGGAAAATATTAAAATCGAGAAGAAATGTGAACCTGAATTTTCGACTGAAATGCACCTTTTGGTTCCATATAACCAAGATAAAATGATCTGTCAGCGTGTATGTGTGTACAGCCTCGCTGAAAAACTAAAAGTTGTACGGAACTGAAATTGCGTATTAAGGGAATATTGTTGTATGTTACAGAGCATTATTTGCTTGTAATGTTACAGAACATAGTACGTTAAATATGCTTGTAATGTTACAGAACATAGTACGTTAAATATGCTTGTAATGTTACAGAACATAGT
>NW_027114047.1:1776-4108 GCF_000696795.3 Halyomorpha halys
CTCGTGACCTTATATTGTAAACTGTTTTTAGAGTTCTACTACTGGGTAGTTTCTCTACATCCTGTATCATTATGTCATTATGATCAAATTTACTTGTTGTATTTTTTTTATACAGTTGTAAATATCAATAAATAAATAACAAAAATATTGCACTGCCAAAAGTATCTAAATAAATACATATACATTTCTTCATATCCCAGAAAACTCGAAAACGTATTCTATGGGTTTTGGAACTAAGAATGCACCCCCTTACATCGCCGATGTTCTTCAGTACAGTGCCAAAGACTATTATTATCAGAGAAAATGTATCATTCCTTCCCTTCATAAAAAATTTGTAACAAGAATGAATGATGTTAAGTAAAAGGCTTAAGTAAAAAGAACCCAACAAGTAGTTTATATTGAAATTTAGGATTTGTACTAGTTATCATTTCAAAGCGCTAATGAAACCATTATTCACGACTTAGTTGAAATCCTTATTTATCCTTCCTTTTTTGTTTTTTTACTATAGATTCATTAGATTGATCAGTACGCTTTCTAAATTAATAAGTCCATGTCATTTTGTTTGTTGATTCCTAAACTTTCATTACAAATAAAACAAAATCAGAATGTTTAACCGAAAACAAACGTACTAAGTACTTTATACTTGTTTTGTTGAATGCTTTTAGCTTCACCATGCCGAAAGTTATAGCTTGAAATCCCCTATTAGCATCCCAAATCATTTAATCCTTTGGCTATCGAATGGTGTAATCGAATTTCGGATGTACACAATACATTTGGAGGTCTAATACCAAACTGTATAAACCGATTATGGCATTAAAGCTACGGTACCGAATATATTTTGTTCTCTCAAAAAGTTAGATACCGTTTCGTTTAGCTACTTTGGCAGAAACGTGTTTGAAAAAAGAAAAAAAAATATGAAAGCAGAAGTTGATTTATTGACAAACATTCTCTAATTGGCAATTCCTTTCACAAGGAACAGATGTTAAGAAATTTATATTTACAAGATGCCTAAATATAGCTAACGACTCCAGGTCGAAATTTATCTTGACCAGCGTCACTCGGTTACGGTTTCATCACAAAGGATTATTTTCGCTCTTTATAAACAGCAGTCCTTTTGACCGGATCTATTTTCTTAAATACTCTTCTTTATCTTACGCTAGAATAGGTGTGAACAAGTCTCATCTCTCAAAATATCATTGACCAACATGAAATACATCCTAAAAAAAAAATTAAAATCAAAGCTGAAGACATTAAAATATTTTCGAGTTCCAATAGTTCCAACACTCATAAGATTAAAATAGATTTTTTTCTCAAAATACTACTGTAGAAAACTCAATTTTGATAGAAATAATGAAAAATCATTTAAACAATAAAAGCAGTGATATAAGAGGGAACTCTAGTCGTTGTGATATACAATTTATCGATTTGTCTACACAATCCAAAGAGAAAAAAAGATTAGTGCCGGAAGTTAGCCATTATTCGTTCTCACTTTATTTTTACACAATTTAAATACACTATTCTCATATTAAGGGCTAATGAATTCTCCGTGCACTAGGCAACCATAGTAACGTGGACGAAAGTTAAGGCATGTGTTATGATTGCCATGGTAAGATAAAAACACTGGCGATATCTGCGTAGACAAAAGGAATTATGGGAAAAAAAAAAACACGAGCGATATGTTTAGACGAGTGGGCTTTGGTTTTGTGAAGGGAAATCTTTAGCACGTCCTGGATAGGAGAGTTGTGGCATTACATCCTTAGAGATTATATCTCTATAATTCTGGTGATACGGTGACCGGAAAGGAAATATCGGACAACCTTGTGTTCTGCCAGGAGTACACCCAAAGACTAAGTTGTAATAACAGTTGATAAGGTTAATCATTCATGTTAAAGTTAAGTCAACCTATAAGTTCTCATTGTTTTATTAATTGATAAGAATTCTTTTCTTTCCTTTTTCATTCTGCATACATATATTTCTTCTTATCATTAAACGTTCTTCTGTTCATTCTTATGCATGTACACTGCTTTCAACTTGTTAATTTTACCTATGTTTTGTTGTTATGTTTACTTAATATTTCGATAATTCAACAGGTGGTAGGTAACACCACTAGGTTTTCTGTTATCTAAATGTAAAGATATTCGCCAGTGGTTATAAGTCGATTATTATTTATATAAGGGTATATTGTAGGCATATTGTTTTGGGGTTTTCGTTATTTCCAAGGAAAAAATAACATGGCGCATAAGGAGCAATTGATTTTTCATTGTTTTGTCTTTTTTTTTCCCTTTTGGCGATTATACTTATTTTTTTTAATTATTTTCCTTTAACTCTCACC
>NW_027114047.1:5721-8608 GCF_000696795.3 Halyomorpha halys
ATTGATATGGGACCATTTTAATAACAATCACTAATTGATATGGGACTATTTTAATAACAATCACTAATTGATATAGGACCATTTTAATAGCAATCACTAATTGATATGGGACCATTTTAATAACAATCACTAATTGATATGGGACTATTTTAATAACAATCACTAATTGATATAGGACCATTTTAATAGCAATCACTAATTGATATGGGACCATTTTAATAACAATCACTAATTGATATGGGACTATTTTAATAACAATCACTAATTGAAATGGGACCATTTTAATAACAATCACTAATTGATATGGGACCATTTTAATAACAATCACTAATTGATATGGGACCATTTTAATAACAATGACTAATTGATATGGGACCATTTTAATAACAATGACTAATTGATATGGGACCATTTTAATAACAATCACTAATTGATATGGGACCATTTTAATAACAATCACTAATTTTACTCTAAACATGCCGATATCAAGATAAAGGTGTATCCAGGAATATATGTCATCGCATGCCAATGGGTATTTCATTAGGAAATGGAATCTGATAAAATTGATACTGGGTCATTTTTTAAAAAAAATAGTTTTAAGGACTCGACTAATTTGAATTAATATGGACTGAAGGCCTTTGCCGCCCCAGAAAATTACCCCCCCCCCCACCAAGACTTGGAATGGGAATCGAACCCATAACGTTCTAAACCAAGCAGTCATAGACCCCCGATCCCAGTTTCACGGATCTTATATTCCTACAAATTATTACAATACGATTTATTTTGGCTGTTAATAACGATATGCACTATTTACAGCCTGAATTTACATTATTATATATTTTTCAGTTCTCGGAATTCCTGAAGTTGCTAAACATGGATTTATTTGTAGAAAAATATATATGCTCCTTGATGGAATCCAGACCGGTATAGGAAGAGAGGATATATAGTAATATGGGCGAAAATGAATAGATGAGCTAGATAGTGAAGATGCCCCCACCCCGACAGTGTGCTAGTGCTGCTCTCTATATATCTCCTGTGTAATAACCAACTAACTGGCTTATGGTTAAGGCCACGGCTCAATATCCAACTAATTTAGCGCCTCTGTCTTTGGGCTAATTCCTAATTGATTCTGAGTTACTAATTGTTTTATCCGCCGCTCCAGCGCCACATCATCCCCTCATCGTTCTAATGCATGTGCCAATCTAATAATACAGGAAATGTATCCCTCAAATAAATATATAATACATATGGATACATTATGCATCTATAATTAGCTGTTAGCTGCAGCTCCGTTGTCAAATATTTCATTCTGTCACCCCCGTTTTAATTTTTAAAAAATTTGCATTAGGGATTAAATTAAAATGGATACACTAGCTCGTATGTTTGAGTGTCTTTACACGCGATAAAATAGGCCTGTAGTCAGTATTGAATGTAACGATACAGAAATAGTACATGCGCAGTACAAGTGTTAAAGCAAAAAATCTATACTGCGCATGTTACTTTGATCATAGTCAAAACTCATTTTAGAACATGTATAATATTATATTACAATAGATGATGTTATGTAATACTGGTTTATTTTGTACAAATCAAACAAGGGTATACTGATGTCTCGATATCCTGAAATATAATTTTAAAGAGGCTTAAGTTAAAAATCCATATTGTTAACTTTAGAAATGTGAACAATAGAGAAAGAATAATTTTTCTAGCAGAAGAAAATAACAATGTAGGGAAGATAGGCTACTGAAGCATGCAAGAAAAATAAAACAAGATAGAAATTGGCTAAAGCACATTTAAACAAGCCTTGCTTTTTCTCCCTCTCACTCCCTCCTACTTCCTCCCACTCCCTCCTTCCTCGATTTAAAGAGGATAAAATGAATACAAGAAAATAACTGAATTTCTCATTTTCTATTATGTAGTTTTTATACTATTACATAACCCAATATACCACCCTTTATTATACTATATAATTAATGGTAACAACATTTTATAAATATAAAGGTATTTAATTGGTAAACCAATAGCCTTTCGAAAAGAATCCAATCATAATAATAGTTTTTTAGGACTTGCCTTCAGCGATTATCCTGGTATCCCGATTAAATCTCAATGAAGTACATTGCACTATAGTCCTTTGTTATTCTAAAATCCTTTCCTATTCTATAGTCCTTTGTTATTCTATAATCCTTTCCTATTCTATAGTTCTTTACTATTCTATAGCTCTTTTCATCCTCTACCAAAAGGACCATTGCCTTTATACTCGTATATTTTCACTCAACCTTCAGTGATTAATCTACCCTTGGTGATATGCCAGTGTCACCTCCTGTTGCACGGCGTCCAGCAAGTGTCTCGCACGCTTTTAACGGATGGGATGTCTACCCAGCTTTGCTTCAGCTGCCAGAATCTTGTGAGTTTTTTATTAAAACTCCTTTATCTGTTTAAATTTCCAAATCACTACAATTATTTGTTCATTATTAGTTCATAGCGTTCCAATTTGCCCAGCTTTCAATTTACTATTAATTTATGTATTTTCATTATCCATCTGCATAACTTACTCAGGTTTCTTTTGTTTTTTATTTTATTTAGTATTTTCTTCTTTTTTATTTCCTTCCTTAATTTTTTTTCATAATTTATTTATTGTTATTTACAACTGTATACATGTATACACATCAAGTAAATTTGCTGTAAGTGATATTAGGACATGATACAAATATGTGGAGAATCTACCCATTGGTAGAACTCCAAAAACACTTCTAAAGGAGAAGATCTCGAGGCCATCTTTTTTTCAGACACCTAGGAGGATTATTAGGTAGTGAAGGAGAAGCCAGGTTAGAAACAAGTTGGTTTGGGTTACCTTAGTTTTTATTTTCGTTTTTCTTACCTTGTGCCT
>NW_027114047.1:10488-11861 GCF_000696795.3 Halyomorpha halys
ATATATATTATAATGCCGGTATTTCACCATATAAACATTACCACAAGTATAACTATTTTTTTCTTTTAAAACAATACACTTCTAACCAAAATAAATAATATAATTAAATCTGTTAACTGCCTAATTAAAAAAATATTTACATTTGAATCAATATACATAGCATTACCAATTACAATCGTTCATTATTAGAGATAACAAACCAATATTCTGTATCTCAAGCAAATTTAAACCAAAACTTCTGATACGATGTACTTTAAATAATGCACAATTGATAATAAGCCAAATATATTTTGCTAATTTAGAAAATATGTCAGTATACTACAGTTAACGTACCCTGAGGCATTCTAAACATGCATTCCTTTGTTGTAGATACCCTGTGTACTGTGGACATCCAGATGTGGTTCGCCAAACACCACCTGTGTCCAACCACAACCTCCACCATCCACCCAACATCCCGAGGGATAAGTGTGTTCTACTATCGCCAACTATATAACATGCCATGTTTCTGGCTAACCGTGGCTCTAAGGTGGATAGCAGTTCCGGATAAAGCATTTACTATGTATTTGCTTAGCTGTATTATATATAGCCTTATGGGAACCGACCTATCCTTAATAATCGATTAGACATTTATTTAAACCCCAAACTAGACACCATAGAGCCCCGCGCTTTGGGATGCTAGGTCACTTAATGCTAGGTCACTTAATCATTGAACTTCTTTCTGACGGTGTAGCTCACCAATCTACTCAACTAAGCTAACCAGGCGGCATGCAGGGTATTTAAATTCCTCATAATTTAAGTAGATCTATTTCTTTATTAAAATTTTGTCACGTGGTCACGTAATCAAAATTTATAACACAAAACTGAGTTATTAATCAAGGAATACTTGAAGAAGAGAAACCCAAAACGTCGCAAACAAATACAGGATATTGATAATATTATAAAATAAGTTTATTTTGCAACATCTTAATACCAAGAACAAACAACTTGCCAGGAAATAAAATTCATAATAATTATAGTAGAGAATAAATATAGTGTAGAGCAAATATAGTATAGAGTAGATATAGTGGAGAGCAAATATAGTATAGTGTAAATATAGTATAGAGTAAACATAGTGTAGAGCAAATATAGTATTGAGTAAATAAAGTATAGAGTAAATATAGTTTAGAGTATATATAGAATAGAAGTAAATATAGTATAGAATAAATATCGGCATTTCCTCTTTTCAAGATTTTTTTTACTTATTTAATTTTAATTCTTGAACTTAGTCGTTTTCTTATTTTGCTATTATTTAATTTCTTTTATTAACCTACCTTTAAAATACATTTACAATATTTTAATTATTTTATTATTATTATTATTTTATTTCATTTTGA
>NW_027114047.1:18191-18905 GCF_000696795.3 Halyomorpha halys
GATGAATAATCGATAATAGTATTCGAACCGTTGTATAATTTTCCAAGCTAAATTTCTTTTCAGCTAAGCTAAGGTTTTGGATCTGATGAAGTCCATTCTGGAGGAATTTGATGGTTTAGTGGAGCCCCAAAGCTCAACTCCGTATGTCCAGATAGGCCTTATAATAGTCATGTAGATCAGTCTTTTGTATTGGATTGGAAATTTAGACCGTTTGTCTAGTAAATGTTGCAATAGTCGGAATCTACGAGCAGTTTCTTGAATTTAAATTTAAATTCATCGTTTGTAGCTACTTCCATTACTCCGTAACTGTGGAAATTCTTCTGTGTTTACATTGCAAATGCTAAATACCATCAAAACGTTAATTAAAATCAGAATGGAGAGCATTCAAGTGCTCACAATAAAACAGTATTTCTTCATCTTTATTTCCTTATCTTAATAAATTTGGGAACTGGCTGAATTCCCCTCGTCAAAAGTTTCGTTTGTACAAAGCAGTACAGGTGTAAATATTTATATAAGAGTGTAAGTGTGACTTGAGATTATTTTATTTATTTATTTTTTTCATGCACATATTTTAATTATATCCATTTTCTTTATCATTTTGTTTGTATATATTTTAAGAGATATTTTACTTATTATTATTATTTTTCCTTTAACTTTATTTTTTTTTATGTTATTTTATTTTAGTACCAATGTGATCAGTCATCACTATTACCT
>NW_027114047.1:19297-21104 GCF_000696795.3 Halyomorpha halys
TCGGCATAAAATAAATAAATATGGTTTTGTTTATTTATGTTGTTCTTTGCTGACCGCACCCCCCGACAAACTTCTCCAATCAATATCTATTTACCTATTTTTTTATAGATAATAAAGGCTAAACCAAAGAACAATATTATATCGAATATTTGAAATAGGGCTTTATTGACCTGAGGATCCCTGAGCCAACTCTAACCCACTCGTGTGAAAGGTAGAGGTGAGCTCTAGAGATCCCAGCGCATCCCTCTCGCCGCATCACTAGTAATGAGCCAGTGGAGGTTAAGGAAGTGCGCTAAAACCGCATACACACTACTTTAGTGGAGAATCTGACCATTACCATAACTCTATTTGTCCATTTTTATTTTACAAAATGTCTCTTGGCCACTGCCGCTTCAACTTCGAGGTGGATTGTAGGGATGGATGGAACTAGGTTAAAAAAAAATGAAATAAAATTATTATTTTTCAAAGGGTTTTAATGTAATTAGTTATATTATTTGAAGAAAAAAATTCAAGCCAGTTTTACTTCTTAAAATCTTTATTATAATAAAGATGTTTTGAGCATAACCAACTCGTCTTTAACCTTTGACCTGCATTACACGGTTTTTAATTTCACTTAAAGCTTATTAAAACTTACTTAAGTGAAAATAAATACTATATATTCTATAAATAAGAAATGTAGCATTTACTTTAGTAAGTAATTGCATTTAATACCCCACTTACACAACAATGCGGGAAAAAAGTATTTACACACAAAGTTTTTTAATTAAATAATGGATTTAGGTAATGAAACAATATGATTTCATCAAAAAATAATAAGTATACTTAGAACTGAATAAATACAAGTATAATTCACATGGGAAACTTCGTGTTTAGTTAAATAAAATTTAAATCTTACAAAAATTCCAAAAAAAAACAGTATTTCGTGTAGTGTCCCTTTTCTTAATATCTTTTTAATTTAAAATTTTGTATCGAGTTTAGTCTGTTAGCATCAATAACCTCTTGTAAACGCTTAGGCCTTGAGTGGACTAGCTTTTTAAATAAATCTAGATTGATTTTTTTCCATTCTTGAGTTGGTGCCTCTCGGTTAGGTGGTGTTTTCGAAGCTTTTGGTATATCACATGCCTTCAATTTCCTATTATATTCAAGTCTGACTGCCGAGGGGTGTACAGTTATTGAAGAAGGTTAAATATTAACCATTCTTTAGTTTTATTCGCTCAATGCTTCAGGTTATTGTCCTGAAAATAATATATAATCAAGGTTAAAATTAAAAAAAAAAAGTTTATACTGAATCGCTAATTATAAAAATATGTGTCTTATTTTAAGGTATCACTGTTTCCTGTTTAGATTCGATAATGAAATGGATTTGGAAGCTTCAGAACAAGCGAGCTTGGTTTAGCTTTGAGTGGGCCAACCATTGCTCAAGATAATGAGGAGAATAGCAATTTGTTATTAGTAAGTGAGTTAAGGGTTAAGTTAAGTTATGACTGGAATAGTTACCTCCTTGGAAGTCAATAAACAACATTAGTCGGCATCTGATACTGGCGTCAGTATAGCTTGGCAGGAAACTTCAGCCAAAGACCATATTAACTTGGCTTATTAAATGTTAGCAAGATTGAAAGATCCCTGGGTCTCGACAACAGCTATCGATAGCAAGTTCTGACCCTATTATATGGATCATTAAAACTGGTATCCCCTTTATTATGTGAGTCTTAACAACAGGTATCGAGTTTATCATGTAACTCTCGATAATTGCTATCGAGTTTACCATGTAACTCTAGACAATAGGTATCGAGTTTATCATGTAACT
>NW_027114047.1:26199-26900 GCF_000696795.3 Halyomorpha halys
CAGAAGTAAGAAGAAATTATTATATTTCAAAAGAGTAAGTTTACCATAAAAGGAAAATTAATGATATAAGGGTTAAAATCAAGTGAGGGCTTGTGGAGGTCGTCTTGGGAAGTGTAGGGCTCGGCGAGCCCCCCCCTTGGAGTAGGCCGTAATGAATACTACCTTGGTACTGCTAGGGTTAAAACTGGGAAGTTAGTGCACACACCACATTATCAAATCGGGAGAGGAAGAATTGAAAAATACACTTCAGGCACTGCTCTAGGTGGAATTAAAAGTGAATACCGGAGGAGTAGGAGCAAAATATTACTATCCCAATCCATAAGAAGGGAAGTCAAGAAAAGAATAACACTTAGAGAAACTCTAGCAAACTGGAAAATGCTCCGAGTACTTGTTCAATGTTTGATTGATGCAGGCGACGTAGTTGTAAGAGCAAATATTCTCAACGTCTACAAGAAGCTGTCAATGAATGATCTGAAGAATTGAAAAGAAGAGCAAAATCATCATCATATGGCAATATATCATATAGCATCATAATCATATTGCTGCTAATTAATTGTCCCGCACAGAACCTAAAAATAGTGGAACATTTAAACTATCTAGCTTCTCATCACATCTGCCAGAGATGGGCGAATAGACGTTGAGATATTGAACCGGATAGACGTTGAGATATTGAACCGGATAGGCGTTGAGATATTGAACCG
>NW_027114048.1:0-1325 GCF_000696795.3 Halyomorpha halys
TGTGGCAGATTGTAATATCTATCAATAAATAAATCTACCAATAAAAAAAAAAAAAATTGTCTATTATTCCATGTCTATATAGAAATTTCTACATTGATGTATGAATAATTTAAATATATCAGTACATCTAAAGTTTGATTAAAGATTTCACTACTTCTGATCTAATTTCTAATGACAATGGTTGTCTGAAACCCGGTCCAAAAATAAATAAATAAGTAAGAAATAAATGAAGTAAGAACCTTTATGGTTTTTTTTTTCTTAAAAACGTTTCTTTAGCTTTTTCTGGCTTTATCCAACTATAGCTACAATGAATCAATGAATGAATAAATGAATGTACAATGAATCAAACTCAACTTCTAACAAAGCCTCTTGTGTAAGTGCTGAAAATCTAGTCAAAGACATAACTTTGAAGAAATGTCAGAACCTTCATGAAGTAGCTCTTTTCAATTTTTATTTAAACTTTTAAAGAATATCTTTTACTACATAATAATTTTAATAAAGTGTGTATTATTCAATATTTTTCTATTTTTTTATATTCTTAAACATTATTGATGGTAGAATTTGATCCTTTTATTTAAGACTCATTTACTGAATTTTTATAAAATACTTTGCATTTTGCTAACTCTGTGTGTAGTATTTGATAAAGGGATTATGCATTAGGTGAAAACTATGAGCTTATAACAATTTATTATAACGCCAACTTTACGAATAATTTTATTGCACGATAAATTTGGTTATTAATTAGGTTGTACGGTTTATGTGAAATATAGGAATTAGTTTTGTTAGGTGCGAGAATTTTTTTTTTTTTTTAATGAATATTTATTTTAGCTACTGTGTACACTGGTTGGCCTAAGAAATTAATTTGAGATGAGCGAAGAGTACCAAGGGCAAAGTCATTAACTAACTATTGAAAGGCTTCTTCATATAAAATTTTATACGGTTAGGACTTTTAAAAGTGAAACAAACATAAAAAA
Source organism: Halyomorpha halys (assembly GCF_000696795.3). NCBI lineage: Eukaryota > Metazoa > Arthropoda > Insecta > Hemiptera > Pentatomidae > Halyomorpha > Halyomorpha halys. The sequence continues at coordinate 975 of NW_027114048.1, forward strand.
AAACTCTAAACTTAGCTAAAAAAAAATCTTGATAAACCTAGAGAATTATGAGAAAAAAATATTTTTAAATCTAACTGAACACTGCTATTTATTTCCAGCTCTGAACCGATGTACTTCCCAATAATCATTATGGTTTAATAATCATAATATTAGTTTATAGATCTACATATAAATACACAAACAGACTCAGACTCGACTGAGTACAAGTAACTAAATTATTCGAATCAACAAACCTGGTGAGCCCCAATCACCAAAAGACTGACACAAAATACGGACTACTCCTTTCCAAATGATCAAATTTCCTCAGCTCATCTTAAAATGCATTAGTATAATGCAAAAAAAAATAGGCTA
>NW_027114049.1:0-21915 GCF_000696795.3 Halyomorpha halys
AGAGAGAGAGAGAGAGAGAGAGAGAGAGAGAGAGAGAGAGAGAGAGAGATGATTCATAGCATACGAATCAGTCTACAATAAAATATGCATACTAACATAAGTTTGTAACAAAGTTATTTTGTTATAACTGAATACAACGATTTTTTTTTAATGTGCATGTGTGTGTGTTTATGAGGTTCTGAGAATATGTTTCCTCAATCCTTTATGAATCACACTATAAAAATAAACAACAATAATAAAATTGTTCAAAAGAAATTTTAATGTTGAAAAAATTAAACTTGGATGAGATTTACTGCTAAGACTAACTATAGACTGCTTTGTATTCCAATTAGATTATGGTTCAGGCAGAAGGTATATATCAAAATGGAGCAGTATTTCGAGATCCGTCAATAGTTGAATTTAGTGTTGTTGCGCGGGAACATTTAAATATTTATAATGGAGGTAGGGTTGCGTAGGTGTGATTGGTGGCTTCGGCCGAGCTCCTACATTTCAGGAAGGCATCTGCCGTTCTATCTCGACCCTCCCTTACCTTCATTAATGTGATTTATTTCAAATTTGACTTTTCCTCCCATTTCGTATCCTTCGGGGATTGATGTTATTAGTCATCTCCGGCCCACTCCTCAATATATTTATTACCCCAGGAATGGAACATGGCAAAGACATCTGTTCCGCGAGTTGTCAGAGTCCAAGGTAACTAAATGCCGAATTTTCCCATCAGTTGTATGTCTTACTTAGCATACAGATGTTACGAACGTTAGATCATAATGTGCAATATTTTTAAACCGTGTAAACGTCGTAAGAATCGAAATTGTTTCAGTAATTTAGTGACTTGTATGTATAAAAAAATAATACTATTATAATGAAAAATGGAAGAACCGTTTATAATCTTCTTAAAATGTATATATGTTTTATTTTGTCGTGGAGTTTATTTCGTATAATACTAGAATTTTCCTCTTCTAAAACCTCTGTTTTGTGAATTATGTGTATCATAACTCCGGTGTTATAGGTTCACCAAATTAAAATTTAATTTTTTTCTAGCAACAGGAGTAACCATTAACCAACCAGATAGTCGTTAAAATTTGGTTTGGCTAGAGAGGTACTGACACAACGGAAACTGCAAACAATAAATTGTGGAAGAGTGAAAAATTTGGGGAGAACATATTCACATACAATATTCCAATCCTCAAACACTGCTTTGAGTGACTGGAGGGTTGGAATGCATTAACAAAGTAAATGAATAAAAAAAGATGTAGAATTAAAAATGTTAACCCTTAAAAAAGGATTTTTTTTAATGCTAGCTGAATAAACAACTTTTAACCTTCATGCTATATTTGAAAGTGGATGTTCATAAAAGCTTAAAAACCACAGAAAGATTGTTGGGACGGGTTAAAAAGTGGAGAGCTCTTAAATACCTCGGAATACTCACATGCAACTTTTCAACCCTCACACTGAATATGGAAGAGCTGTAAAGGTGCGTTATACTTAAAAATGTTTAGACAGAATGATGTTTTATCTAAAATTTATCCAAAAATCCTGTCAAGTCTGAAAGAGTCTAAAAAAACAACCTCATACAGATTTGGATAATTTGATCCAAAGGGGGATAGTTGACGTGCCCAAATCAGTGGCAAGGGCGTACCTATGATCAAAACTGGGGGAGGGAAGTAGGGAAACCATGGTCATTTAGGTTGTTAAATTTCAGCACGGAAAAGGGGAATGAAACCAAAATTAAAAAATATATATATACCATACATGTATAATTATATCAGTGGTTTATTAGTTATTACAATTATTTTCTTGAAAAAAAATTTTTATTTAATTAATAATTTGTTTTTTACTTCTGGAAGGGGGAGCAGATGCCTCTCTTCCCCTCGCTGGGTACGCCCATGTGCAGTGGGAAAAATATATATCTATATATTTATAGTTACTTCAATACGTATGTATACCTACATATATATTTATTCTGATATTTTTTTTCGCCGAAAACTATAAATTTTCCACAGATTTCCGAGATCACAGAAACATTCAAGATCGTTTTCTAGGAGTAATGAAACAAATATAAAATCGAAACTACACTCCTTCAATGACCTTCATTATGGTGCAAAAGTATATGTAAAAAATTGAATTTATAATACAAATAAAAATTTAAATTTATCAGACAATTATGATTTATTCAGTTCTTTAAGACTGTAAAACAACATACTTTAAAACATTTATTAATTAATAATTAAAGTCTTCGATAATATTACATTTTAGTGAAAGGTTGATTTGTATAATTGTTTAATTTAGGTATTCCCCGGAGTCAAAATTGGGGGATATTACCCAAATTAATTATTATACTGGTAAGCTGGTTCAAATTAATAATGGTAATAATGATAATTTACTGGTATTGATGGAGTGGACTGTATTTAAATAACATGATATCATATGCTTTAAAATAAAATACCTCTATTCTGAATGATTTGAACAAAATATTTACAATGTGTTAGTTGGTTAGTTTTATTACATTAATTGATGGAAATATTACATTTTACTTGTTGGATTCTATGGAGCTTGAAGGTTCTAATTTGCATGTGAATATGGAAGTGGGGTTCTCTCTTCTCATCCTCCTGCCGCCGTCGCCTCTTTCGCCTGAATCGAAGGATTTACTATCTCATCATTATGAGAGGAGACGTTATTGAAGAGTTCTGAACTCTTCTTCTCTGTTACTGGTACTGGCCACGACGGCTTCTTATCTGGTACTGGTACTGGCCACGACGGCTTCTTATCTGGTACTGGTACTGGCCACGACGGCTTCTTATCTGGTACTGGTACTGGCCACGACGGCTTCTTATCTGGTACTGACCCCTATGTTTGGGGACCAAGATGGCTCCCCAGGCTTCGTACTGCATATCTTTGCTACTAGATGGCATCATGAACTTCCTTTCAGAAGTGAGGGGGCGCCTTACTTAAACAATAATAAACGAATCTCTGAAGTCGTAAACAACACTGAACATAAGGATGAACATCTTTGGAATAAACTGAAGCATTAATAGGAGAGTGGTTTTCATTGTAGTCTTGTAAGTTAATGGTTTGACTAAATTGACGGAGACATTTAAAAAACTATCTTTTGTAATATCCATTTCGAGTCTAGGGAATATTCGCAAAAATATATAAGAGGACAAGTACACCTTTTCCCTCTGAATGAAGGATGAGATCCAAAACCTGTTGTAAAAATCAAGTTAATCCATTTAAATTTCATGATTTGAGCTAGTTGACGAACCTAAGCTATATAACACCGTAGACCCGATAAGAGGAAGCATCTGCAATGTTAATGAGAACTGGCTGCGTACCGAGGTGATGAGTGCTGCAGGAAGATGGATCTCTTGCAATAGCTGCCCAACATTCAGCCTGATTTATTGGATCCGATGCAAATCAAGGCCACTTAGTGAGGCCATTCCTACACAAATCCGCCACAGCAATTTTCTCTACATTTGAATAACAGCTTTTTGCAAGATGCCCTTTTAAACCATTTGGACGATGCATACGGGAATCAGCGTTGCAGTGAGTGCATCCTTGTAAAACAGGAAGGCATTCATCGGTCAACATGCCCACTGTTCCTTTTTTAATATCATCATTATAGCGAGTCACGTTGAAGATTAGTTTTAACATGGTATATTTTATATCATATAGAAATAAAATCAATTTTTGGATTGGTAAGAAGTTCAGGGACGAGTAAGGTAGTCGATGGAACCTAATTTCATAAAAACCTGATTCGGTCTTTTAGATGGAAGCAGTCAATGCTCGATACCAGTGGTTCTCAACAAGTGGTCCGTCGCCCAGAAGTAGGCCGCGAGGACTGCGCTAATGGGCCGTGGGAAAGTCTGGTAGCATTAGTAAAAATAAAGGATTTTTAAAACGATGTTCATTGAATGAGAAGGGTCAAGTATATTCAAGTTAAAACAATTATTTTGCTTACCTAAGTGATCAGAGATAAATATAACAGCCTAAATGTACTAAATCTTTTTATGAATCTATTATATTTTAGAGCCACTTTTCTGCCCAAAATCGTTTATTATTTTAATTTATATGAGCTGATATTACTTTTTAATGATTTACAGTATATTTTTTTTTTTTTTGTTAAATTATCTTTTGTTACATACTTGAGTACATAGTTCTTACCATAATTTTTGTTCATCCCCCAGATGACAATGTGGGTGGTAACATTACGTATTTAAGCATCTTAAACGCTTTTGATGGGGAAGAGGGTAGTAGAATATTTCCTACACCTCCATAAGTTATGGTATCTAACAGGTTCTTAATTAATCATATATGCATTTGTACCTTTTAATTTATACCTTGTTGTTGGTATTGCTATCTAGAAGGAGGAGCTAGTCCGGCAAATAGGCTTAGCGGTCCTTATTACTAATCCCTGGCGGCTACCAGAGTTGTTGCTGCATACTTCCCAAAGTGGGAGTGTCAAGGTTCATTTTTTAGGACCACCAAGAAATAAATATTAACTGTCTCAGGCGGGAATCGAACCCACAACGTTCCGTACCGGGCGCTCAGGGACCTATGCCTTAAACTGAACGACTGTCATGTCTCTAATTTCTGGCTTAGTGGGCAACTGATTTCTGCCGGTAGGAAACACTGATCCATACTATACATAAAAATAACCTGATGATATCATGACCTTGATATCCTATTTATTTTCATTTTATTAAATTAAATTTCTTCAAACATCATCAAAGCCATAATCATCATAATACCTTAGCGCAATCATTCACTCTAATTATCCGAACAACGAGGATTAAGCAACAGTTGCACCCAGACTTTTCTTAATTGTATACTCAAAATTCCAACTAGCTTACAGAATCATTGTAGTTGAAATTCGTTAAAAAAAAAAAATAATAATAATAACAATTATAATAAAATTGAACTTGAACTTCCATTTGTGTACGTTGAGGTGTTCTGAGAACGTTCTTCTGGGTTACCCAAAACTCTTATTAATATGATATCAGATGGGACCTCTTTCAGCCTAAAGGCTGACAAATGAAAGAAATAGAGACAACAAATTAGTCTGGAAAATCGGAAATAATCGCAAGTGTCCAATCTCTTCTGATAACAATAGTAAGTACACAGTTTTGTTAGACTTGGTTTAACTGATGCATTCTGGGCTAGAATAAAGTTGATATTCTTCTTAAGTCAGAACTCTTCTTTGGTAATGTTACTTTCATTGCACAATGCATAGATTGCCTTACTATAATATCTTATTTTACTGTTTTATTGGGGACAAATTTTTGAAGAGTTATAGGGAGGGGAAAGAACTACAAAAAAAATAAATTTAATATTTACTTAAAGGACCCAATTCGCTTTTTTTGCCCCTAGACCCCTCAATGCCCAGATGTGCTAACAAAACTGAATATTATTCTTATTATTAATTATTTAAAAAAATCATTCATTATAAGCCTACCTTAAATTTAAATTTCACAACCTCAAATCAGTTTCTAAAATATTATGCCTTTGTCTAATTTAATTTAATCGCATTAAACAACAGTTCAGAAATGAAAAAGATAAAAGATATGCTGTTAATCAACTTGTACTATATTAAGTTCAATTACATATATTTATCTACTTTTTCTCTTAAATTTAATTATTTTATTTGTAAAATTAAAATCAACATTACTATAAACTAATTAATCACTGTCATATTGTTTAAGCTACCTCGACAAATCAGTTTAGGCACACGGTCTCTTTATTTCAAATTGAATTTTCCATTTTATTTTATTATTAAAAATTCTATTAAACATCAATGTAAAAAATTTACATCCATTTAACCATATTGGAGTTTCGAGTGAATTAACAAAAAATGTTGAAACTATACGGATACATTTTATTATTATTAACAAATGTTTTTTTCATGCCCTCGATATGCATATAAAATTAGCAAATAATTCGAATGAATTGGGACATAAAACATAAGATCTTCAATTAAAAAACATGAATAAATATTTTCCCAGTAAACAATTATTTTTAAAATACCATATTATTTACTAGATTAAACCAAATGTTTAAATTAATTCGATTGACATTTTCGTAAAAAGTGAAACGTGGATTAATATAATACCAGTGACTATTAAACCTGAACTTTCTTAATAATCTAGATCAATTAAACCATTCCGTATAATAAGTTTTCCATACTGTGAATAATAAACTACTGGAAATTACTTTAATTTCGTTTTATTGACCTCAATCAAGCTATGTAAATTATTAAATTACGGTTCATTACTGTCAACAAGTTTGTTTAGATAAACTATTATTATTATTTTTTAATGCTCTTGGTATAATGATTAAACAACTGTTTATATTTATCTCCTATCTTCATTAATGACTAACATATGGGAGTACCAAACTTTTAATTAGAAAAAGATTCAAATCCTGAAGATCATCATGGTCTGACTTTCACGAAATTTAAAAAAATCAGCATACCATTCAAAGGAAAGTTGGTGGATAGACGGATTCTTATAATTATTTATTGGATTGTACCTAGTCAAGAACCGCTTCAATTTAACTTTAGATCTGTTACAGAATAAGCTAAGATTGGTAAGTAAGAAAGTAGAACAGTAAGAATTGTAGAACAGTTATATAGTGTGAAATTCTATTTCCTAAAGTAACAGTGTTTTCGGCAAACATAATTAAAACACATCAAAACGATTTCGTATATATATACATTTTTTTTTTACCTAGAGTTTACTGTGGTAAACCATTTACTATATTACAATTTTTATTTTTAAAACATCCTATTTAAAGATCCCAGATCAGTGAATTATGAACATCCACTAATTTTTCTATCCTAAGATTTTGCTTTAATGGAATCCCCCATTAGCGAACTTTCATAATCAACACTTAATCAAGTTGTACAGAATGTAACACACATATCAAATTTAATATTATTATTATTATTTTCATGTAGAATAATACGTTTTTTCAACTCAGAACAATATATGGAAAAAAAACAATTTTCTAATATTGTTATTATCATGAATTATAAATGATTATTATTAATTATGTATTTTCGAACTGTTTTATTTTTAAAACTCTATTAAGGCAATTCAATTTTCTTTTTATTTAATTGCTTATAACTTAAGCTTACTTATTTTATTTTTTTTTTAATAGAAATTTTATAACCATTTCCGCAGACTAACTGCTCAGCTGTGGCCCACTCTATTTGTATGGGGGCTATCTCTAAAGATTAATAAATAAATAAAATAATATAATTTAAAATCCAAACTACTTATGGAATAATCCAGTTAAAGAGGCATCTAATATTTTTTGTGTTAAGATCTTCTCTTGTGAGGATGTGGCATGGCACATCGACCAATATATTCTCTATAAGTTTCTATTTTAAACGTAAGATAAATAAGAAAGATCGCGGAGAATGAGAGTGGCGAGGACTTCCTTCTGATATCGTTTTTTTCGATTGCATGAGTGTGAGATTTTACTGTTAGTATGATCTTGTCTTTATGGTATGAATTGAATAATTTTTCGAAGAACTTTTAATGTTTGTTAAAGGGGTCCATTGCTGAACCAACAAGTTTTGCCTCAGTGCCCAAACAGCTTTTGGTACTGTATTTATAAATCCAAAAGTGATGGAGGTACGAAATTCGGGTTTCAAATATCCTCGTTCAACTATCTCTGACATTTATCCAATTATGATCTTATCTCCATCATTGGATCATTCTGGGTTTCTGGAGCAACTCGTAATTTTTTTCCTAATTTAAAACACACTAAAGTTACCCTTGAAGTTGAGGTCACTCAACTACTATTACACAAATTGCAGGAATAAATTTGAAGAAGTTTAGATGCACACAGTAAACTAGTTGTTGTTCGTTAATCTTAAGTATGAATCCTAATGAGGTGATCATAAATAACATTATCATTTCTGAAATATTTAAGTTATAGTGGTTAACCACTTATTAATAGATTGTTTTCACCAGTTTTTGTGATTTATACCCTTTCTAAAAATGGACAGTTTAATTACTTAATTCATCAATGGAAAAATTAATTTTAGTTGGCTAATTTAGTTTAAATGTCAGGTAAATTTTCTAGTATCGTCAATTAATTATCTACTACTAGGCTACTTTATTTAATATCGGAATTATCAATAATTGAAACAGAAAATGTCGTCCTGCCTCTAGTTAATCAAAGTATAATCCAATAAATTAAAAGAGAAAATAAACACAAAAGATTGAATTGTCGAGAATTTTGTATTGGGTAATTATGATGTAGATTGGGCTTGCATTGACATTAAAAATCTATATTCACGACTTCGGAAGAGTCCTACGTTAAAGAAAAATTCATTGTATTTAAATTTGTATTAAATCTATATAACATGAATAAAAGACAAATAAGTAGTTCGTAAATGAGCGATTTCTCTACTTTGCTTTATTGTACCAGATTGGTCTATTGGTGCTTAAAATATAGGAAGTTAAATAAACTTTAAAGTAATTAATTAACAAAAATGAGGATTATTCTTGAATAAAACGAACCTCAATTCCTCTTCTGAGTTCCCTAATGTAGATTTTTAATGTTAAATGCAAACTCAAAAAACATATCAACAAACCAGAACTATCTGATTAACTGCTTTTTAAAGTTGCTTCTTTTCCTGAAATAGTAAGCTTAGACTAATAGCAGCATAAAATTTTTTTTTTTCATTAACAGTATTAAATATACAAACGTATTGCAGAATACAGACGAAACGATGTATGATAAAAAACAATTCAAAAACTATACAAATTATGTTTTACATGCCAACTTCAAGAGCTCCTTTCAAATATTTTCTACAATAAAACCAATTCCTTCTTCTTTACTCGAAGTGTTTTATGTACGAACGATTTGTTTCACTATCTCTGATTCCAGAAGATTTAAACATGCAGGCTAACAAATGAGTAGACAATAATACTGTCTTATGTGGTTTATTCAAATTCATTAAAAGTTATTTTGAGGTCAATGAATTACTGAGATACTTTATGCTAAGCGCGTTATCACGTTTAGCGTTTGTAACAATGAGGGTTTAACTGCTGAGGGAAACCGATCTCATATCCGATGTCATATCGGAAAACGATTTCCCTCATTCAGCTCAGGAATCCGTCATACGAAGGCTTTGTGTACGGCTGGAAGGGGGTAGGAAAAACTGATGTAATATAAATAAAGATGAAGATGGTCTTTCTGCTTCAGGGGTGCTAGAATACTTCTTTTGGAGATAATCTATTGGTATGGGTAGCGTGCTGCTTCAGTCGAAAATAGTATTCCCGAGAAACAAGAAAGGAGAAAAATAAAAAGATAAATGAATAAGTTACACATCTACTCTGAACTAATCCACTCAAGAGGGGATAAAAAGTTGTACAAGTTAACATTCTAATATATAATTTAAAGATTAGAAAAATTAATTCACTTTATATGTTTGACCCAGGGTAAAATAGGTATTTATTTTTCCTTCGTCCAAAATGGTCGCGGATGGTGACTAGAAGATTGAACTATGATTATGGAAATGATCCTTAAATATAAAGTTTAGGGAAAAGATAAAATACAACTTCGCAAGAGAAAGACAGGAGAGAAAAAAACTGTACATCCCATCAAGTACGTGACCGAAGCAGAGCTGCTCCAAAATGAAAGCTATAATTAAAAACTAAATGGCATTAAACGTAGCGTTGTGGAAGTTCGTCTTCAGAGAGAAATTGGATCCGAGGTCCATCAGCGGTGATTACAGATGCTGAAGAGACCACCTGCAAGGACGAGGAACTAGGTCCAGATCTCCTATCAGATCTAAATCGGCTCCGGTATTACCGGTAATCCTCCGGTATATGGCCAACAGCCCTGGGTGGTCCTCCGGCTAATAGGGTATTAGGAGTAACACGGGAGCCCCCTCTGTGTTAATGTTTCTAACAAAGAAAACAAAGAGCTTAATCTCGGTAAACGGATTAGTTTGAGAGATAATGGACTTTTCGAGTACACCACTTCGGTGATTGTCTATCTTCTTTAAAGCATATCTAAATAATAATCAGGTCGGACATAATATCTTACCGCTAGGTCTCTTTAAGTGAAATCGTGAGCGGCCATAAAAACTACTAGCAGGACATAAAAGCTAATGCAACAAATGGATTGTAAGATCCTGTATCAGATTTCAAATAGATACTTTTCCTTGATTGCTAAATCGCCCAAAACCAACTGTGTACTAAGTGTATTCAATTTGTACACAGCCACATCCAAAATATTGCCTACAATGCAGTTACCCGAATTAATAAAATAAAGATTCTTCTTCGAATATTAATTTTTATTACAAAATATATAAAGGATTAAAAATAAATGATATATGATTTATATTCGACGTTGACAACAGGGTAACTGAAGTTAGTAATAAGAAGACATGAGAAGGTACTATTAAAACACCATTTAAATCAATCATTTTATAAAACAAAACAATTTTCGTTAATTTTTTTGTAAACTACCATTCGACAAAAAATAAAGAAATCTATAAATTCCTTTTTTAAAGTAGAATAAGTTTGTTAAAATTTTATCTTATATATGGTATATATCCTGTTATTCCTGAGATCAATACATTTTCTTAAAAAAAAAAACAAAAAAAAAAGATACAACCTCTTATAAAAGTATTGAATGAACATAAATATTGTTATTTATAATATGAAGGAGATGGTTGGTGAGGTGTGGTCAGAAAAGAACAAATGAATAATTAAAAACTGTTTTTTTTTTTTTTCCTTTTTGGACCACAACCCCGACCAACTCCTTCATATTCAGAAAAATACGGTTAATTATTTATGTATACAATATAATTTGTATTTATAAATATAATTATCTATAATAAATTAATTATGATTATAAATATAATATTATTAAATACAAATATATTTTTTATGTTCATAATTTCATTTAATTTATAATGAGCAATTTTATTTAGATTTTTGATGGTTTGTATACCTTAACCTTTACGTCTGTTTTACTTAAATATCAAAGCTGGTCTTTTTTCCTTAATGTTGATGTAGAATTTTATTTAGATTTTTTTATGGTTCACATCCTCCAATTTTAAATATGTTGTATTTAATGTCACTTTTTTACTCTAACCTTAGTTTTACCACCTTTGTATCATATAATTTTAACCCTGATAAAAACCCACTTTTGGGACAATCGTTATATTTGACAAAACGTCAGCAATCAATAAATATTTGAAAGCTATTTTTGTTATTCTTGACCACAATGGTGTTAATCTCCGTCAGATACGGTCAATGGTGAGTATATATATATTATAATTTATGACCACCTGACCTATAAGCCCTAGGTAATAATTTATGGTTATTCAACTGTAAACTGTAGAAAGCTTATGTAATTTTGGGGCGTGCCTAAATTCTACTATTACGAATTACAATGAAAAAAAAGAATTCGAAACAGCCTGTCGGTTGTACTATTTCAAACCAATATAATGTTACTCTCTTCAAGTTGTCTAGCTCAAAGATAAATCAGTAGCCATAGTTCATCTTACTAGAAGCTGCCCAAGGTCCTGGAAGAAATACGTTTCAGTCGTAGGCGTTCTCGAGGAGCGTTGAAATATCTCTGAGCTACCGCGTTTTCAGCAAACTATAGGCAGTTAAGTACCACAATGTGTCCGCCCTTCAGCTCTACTCACAAAGACAAATCGTCCTGTAAATAGGAGGATTTGTCTTCATTGCAGATCCTCAACAAGTTAGAGGGTCTGTACGATTTCTTATTTTTTCAAGTTTCGTATGGAATATCCTCCCCCTCTCTCCTCCTGAAGGTCGAACATTTACAATCCTCTTTAACCTATGACCACTTGAATACTATGACGCATTCAAAGATGTAACCGTAGTCAATTCACAATTGTCCTACTAAAGTTGTATTATGTTTATTAAAGTAATTAATTTTAATTAAATTAATGTTTACACATCTATGAAATTTTCCTATTATTTCTTATTAATCAATACATAAAATACTAACATACGCAAATAATAAATCCAAATCCCCATGAGAACTGTTTCTAACTAAGAATGCTATAATTTTTTTCTCATTCATGTTTAATACATGTGTACATGAATGAACTTAATGCGGCTTTTAATTTTTTTTTTTTTTTTGCGAGGTAATGAAAAATCATCCTGTTTTACCAGTGGATAAATATATTTGTTAACTAAAATATTTTGCTTATTTATTTAGAAACATTTTTATTTTTTCTTTCACTTATCAATATGTGAAATTTGTGGTAAGAGAAAGTACTGCGACTGTGAATCCCAAATTCAATATTTCGAATTCAAATATTCGACGAAAATACACCTTGAGGTCCCTTGAGTCCATATAACCTAGTCTCGCGAAATGGCATGCGTATGTGAGAGAGAGTTTGGGTGTGTGTATGTAGTCAGCATAGCTCAAAAATGAAAATTCGCAGGAAACTGGAATTACATAATTAAGAAAAACCGCGAGTCCGTCCCACCTCGATAAAACAAAGAAAACAAATTTTTATAGCAGCGGAATTTTTAAGTTATAAAAAGTTTTTTGATCATAATTTTTGCCTTCCCTGGTTTTTATTTATACGTATTTTTTTTCAAAAATCATAAAATAGAGATGATTTCAACACGAGCCCACCAATCTGAACAAAACTTGAGGCTGTATGTGGTAAATGTAAGTTGTGTGATGCACGAACTACATCAGATTTTTACACCTGTAACGAGCTTTTGAAATCCAATCTTGGAATAAAGTTTGATTTTCAAATACAATATTATTGTACATATTATTATTATTGTTACCTCTCACCTTTGTTGTACTCAATTTCATATTTCTTTATAATCATCAACAGATAAAATACATATATAATACATTACACACTACAAAAAAAAATTTATATACAAAAGCCAATAATAATATCCAAAGAGTTTTTTTTTTCTATAAAGTATCTATCCATAAAATGGCATTAGCATACTACATAGTTTTTTTTTTAGTATTAGAGTACTATACATAAATACATAAGTTGCATTAAATCATATTTCTCTCTGTAAAATATGACACAGCTATGGTTTTTAAAAAACTCAAATAAATTTTCCACAGCATTTTCGATGGCAGTGTGATCAGACGATTCCTAATGTCACAATACTGTCATTCATGCTTAAGAGCCTCACTGTCCAGTAGGATGTGTTCCAATCGTAAAGTTACCTCGCAGGTCACGCATTCAGTGGGTTGAGTCCATTTAGGACAGAAGTAGGTATGGGTCACGGATGTATGTATTCTGGCAATGATTACTTAGCAATTTCAAGGCTATCTTTAATTTTTTGTCGTATAAATCGATAATGACAAGGAGTTCATTAGTGTAACGTTTTACTGTCAATTACGTTTTGGAGATATCCACCTCGTCCATTACCCATTCCTTGAGGAACTTGGAGATATTTAATTCTGAGCGCCAGTCTCTGATGAGATTTTTAGTATGTATTAGGATGCCTCTGAGCCCCATTGTATCATCAGTAGATTGGTTTACTAACATACCAAACTTTTTAGTGTTTGCTGATATTAAAATTAGTTTTCCCATATTACTATATACCCATATTATCCTGTTTTCTTCAATGGACTGCCGGACGTCTTCCAGGTGAGTACCATTGCTCCTACCAGCCGTGTTTGGATTCTTTGCATCGCCAGAAGTCTGAGTAGTTGCCATATGTAGCAATTCTGGGCTCCTAGAGCACATTAACAAGAACCCTTGGTCGCATGGCTAGTGTTTTTCGACATATTATCACTAAGAAATATTTCATTAAAATCGGTGAAATCGGGGCGAAATCTTCATGGAAGATAATTGAAATAAATCATAACTAACTATTCCAACTATCTATCAACCGTTTCCCAATGAGCCATTAGAACGTGAGAAATCTATCATTTATTTTAGAGGGACTTTCACTCGTTAATATAAAATGCACAAAAGTTGTTTTACCAGAAAACCAGTAAGACATATGGCTAATTGCAGTATCACTAAAATTTTCATAGGATATCAAGTTAAATTATCCTATATTCAGTAGCTATATAAACCCGTCAAAAACATCTGAGCTGTTCTTTTTTCCTTAGATACATTTCAAAATTTTATCGCCTACGTCGCAAACCCATGACTTTCTGCTCCACAGTATTTTTTAATAACACTCCACTTATTTCTGTCGAACAGATCTGTTTCTTAGGACTACATATGGACAAACGACTAACTTGGAATCCTCATACTAAACTGACAAGACAGGAAACTGCTCGTTGATTACGACTATTACAACACTTACTTGACAAGCCGTCTAAATTTCCAACTAATTACAAAAGACTCATTTATATGACTATAATAAGACCTACCTAGTCTTATTATATAAATAAGTGAAATACTTGTGGAGCTGAGATTTGGGCCATCGAATTACTCTCCTATCCAATCCTTATAATCCACAGTTCTTCATAAAATCCTTAATGATTCTTACTTTGTCAAAATCAATAGATCTCAATGTTCCATATGTTGCCGATTTGGCCAGAACCAGAAACCAATCTTTCGATGTTAAACATACTAACGACCCAAATCCACTTGTTTCTAACCCGGTTTCTCCTTCATTATCTGATGATCCAACTAGTCGTCTGAAAAGAAGATAGCCTCGAGATCTTCAGCTCTAAAAATGTTATTGGAGTTCTATCAATGGGTAGATTCTTCACATGTTTGTATCATGCCATTGTAGAAGTAACAAATGTACTTATTATGTATGTATATTTATTAAACTATATTGTTAATACAGTTTAATGAAACTGTAAGTCGATAAATACAAACATAATATTTTATGGAATAACGTTAAATAGCATCCAGTGCTTATAGTTTTTAAACCGTTTTATTATATTTAAATAGCGCTTCTTCACAGTTTTCCAAATCACGTTCTCAATACGATATCAAGAGATTTAAGAGTTGCTTTGAGCTATAAAACTGTTTTCTAACTCAAGAGTGTTAAATTATTTGTTTTAATATTTAAACTATGTTAAATGTTCTTTTGGACTAGTTTGATACTTAAATAGCTTTTTGTGGAAGGGGAAGGAGGGAAGAGTGTAAAAGATATTTCTACAACTCCTGCTCTGACAGGAAAGTATGATACAAAGGTTCGTCCTCGACTTTAACATGTGAACCAACGCGACCGAAGGGGTGTTAAAAAGATCTCAATTTTTTTTTTTACTTTTTTTGTACTATTTCGAACGGATTGCCTAATTGTAACATATTTATTTTAAAAAATGCTATCTCAAAAACCGAATTTGGAAAACTTTTTTAACTATTTAAAATTTTAAATATTGGAGTTGAGTAACCTACCTCTTTATTACTGCAGATCCCTCAAATATATGGAGAGATATATTTTCAATACAGAATAAAACAGGGAGTGGCATACTCTACTATCCATCAAACAACATTGAAGTAAAAAAGTCGGGATGGGGGACCTTGGAGTACAAGTTTATGTTAACATCCGATTAATTAAGAAATATTCCCCATTTTATTTATATATGCATATAAATATCCCCATCTAAACTGAAGGCAACCAATGATTGGCTCCTACATCTTTAAAACGCCCCTGGTATTCCTCATAAGGCCCCCTAAATATCGCTCCACGTTTGGTTGGATTTATTTTTAACTTCCAATTTAGGCAATACTTATTGGATTTTTTTTTTTTTTTAATTTTGTAGTAGGAATTACTATTGTATCTGTTCGCTAGGAATAGAAGTGTACAAAGCTGTATCAGCGTATAAGAAGGATCTTTAGGTGGTTAGGGAAGTTGGATATGAACAGAATAAAAAATGCTGGTGACATACAGGAACCTTGTGGAAGACCTGCTGCAATAGGAAGTGTGTTGGAGGTTCCTTAATTTTAATTTACGATTGTCTACCAGAAAGGTATGAATGGTTGCTAGGAATCAGTTATGGGAAAATTTCCACGAGTAGTTCATGAATTTATGAGGCATAATGTATTCTAGCCAATTAAAGCAATAAAGACTACTAAGCACAAAACATTGAGGTCACAATATTTAAATTCGTAATCAGGGCCTAAAAAATAAAATCAAATTTTTTCAAGAATTTTCTTGAAACTTTCAAGTTTTCCACTGAGATTTATTTTCGATCCTCATTTGGAATATTATATTCCGTAATTTCAACAAGCCCTTAGTTCAAAATGAAGTGGTTAGCAAAATATCAGTAAAATAATAATTTTATGCAACTTTCTCTTCTTTAATTTAGAATAAAATGAATATTATAATTTCTTCGAATAAGACATGTGTTTTATAATATAAGAATAAAAGAAGGAGGACATTTTTTTCTGTTTCTTTTTAAAATTCTGAAAAAAAAAAATGAAAAGTACATAGTTTACATCCTAATTTAATTAAGATAAATTTGTTAAAACCTTTTTTGAAATTTCATATATTCTATAGGGCAAAATCAGATATTACCAAATCGAAGTTGAAAATCAGCACCTCTGAAAACATAAATGAGCAAATTATCATTAATTCCCACAAAATTTAAAACCGAGACTACCTTTCTGTTTACTAGTGGACTGACCCAAAGGTAAATTTATATAATGTTGTATCTCGATAACTTACCAGCTGGCAGCCCGAAGACCAAATATGGTTTCTTCACAAGGCAATATTGTGGTCCGTGAAAGTATTTAAAAAAAAATTGACAAAGTTATTTTTTTAAAAAAATATTTTTAATCATCACAAATAATGTTAGGACAAATATTTTGTAGTTCCTTCAAAGTACTGGTGTTAATTTCGTATGTCAGAAATGGGAAAAAGAAGTTGATAATCAGCCGTTCTAACTGATTGATAAGCGCCATATGGCACAGTGCTGAATATTTTTGATACTTTCATATTACATAATACGTGATATATATCTTTATATAAAAGATATATCGTTTTGATAATTTCTGTTAAATATTTTAATTTTTCTGTTTTTCAAAGTTTGTTCCAAGTGTACCAACAACGTTTATTTCTTTATTCAAAATCAAATTTTATAAATAAAATACTTTTTTTAATTTTTAATTAATCTCTATTATGGAATAGTAAAATTTATCCGTATCGAGCAATTTCAAATTATCAAACATTTTTATTTTTATCAAATTTTTAAAGATCGGTTCCTCTTTTATAGTTCTTGATACTTTGTGCGTGAAAACTCATATTTTCTTGATATAATAATTCTATATCTTGATAAAATCATCTTGAACAAAGATGATGTATTGGTTCTTTACAGCTCTTAATATTTTTTTATCTTTTGCTTTGGTCATGGAGTCGAATGAGTACTGTATCAATGGATGCAAGATTCTCCATCCTAATAAAATACATTCACCATCCCTAACTCTTTGGTGTCATATAAAAGAGAGACATCACGCCCTTATATATTATTATAGGACCAGTTTTTAGTGAGCCATCTAGATTGGAATTTTTGCGAGAACTTATATTTTTACGTATATAATTGGAATGTATTTGTTGTTTTCAAAATATGTTTATGATTTTCACTTCCCTTTTTCTGTAATATCTTTACCAAACAAGAATCTGATAGTTATCAAACAATCACGAGGCGAACAATTTTCGAAAAAAAATAATCATTTTTTATAATTGTGCTTTAATAAACCGCCAAAAATTTATTTATTCAATTACTTAACTATGATATTGTTTTACCTACCCTAAGGTAAACTGGTTTTATATATACCTCCGCTTACAAATCGATAATCAAGAATGCAAGAACGTATAAATATTCTCCAGTTATATGCATCTTTTTTTTTACTAATTACCTGGTTATTTCTGACGTATTGCGGGGATATTTGTGGCGTTGCTAAGGTGATGCCTTAACTCCTTTGACTATTACGGCCTTGAGTTATACATATCTGAGAGCTCATTTGTAAGCATTTGGCGCATGGCATGCAAAAAGTCGGTCGCCGGTCCTGTAGCTCATCCACCCCCTAAAATTCCAACCCCCTACCAGATTTTATTTGCCACGACTAATCTTTATTGGAGATATTAAAAATTTCATCATTTCAATAATGTTTAATATTAATAATGGCTATTCTTTTGAAAATAATTTTAATTTTAAAATCTGGAGGATCTCATTCAGCCAAATGTTCAAATTTATAATATGATTATCAATGTTGTAAATATAAGGTTCTCCTATATAAGTAATATAGTATTAAAAAGTGACCAGTATAGCAGAAACTAAATAATAAAACAAAGAAAATAAAAAAAAGCAATGCAAAATTAATTAAAATAATAACAAAAATTAAATGGTGCGCATCGAATTAATAATTAGATATGATTCTACAGTTAGTCGATTTAGAAGCGGCAATGCCGGACTAATTTATTTGCTTAAAGGGCATTTCAGTTAATGCCCCTAATAGAAGGATTCCCAACCTCGACGGGTCCGAAATGGAAAGACGCTTTGGACCTGAATGTTTTGGACGCTCGTTAACCACAATTAGGAAGCCGAAATCAATTTGATAGCAAAGAAGTGAAGGCCAGTTTATTTGCAATTAAGTGGCAGTGTGAGGAGCAATCAAGAAAAGAGGAAACAGAGTCCGGTAATCAACTGGGATTCGGAATGGGATAGAATACCCGGTCTTCGAGAGCGGTCATTAGCTCAGCTATAAGAGCAGATCTCAGTAATAGGTATAATAACCAGTTCTACACGGGAGCAGCCCACCATTCCCTAAGTCTTTCGCGAGAACTGAATCAGCAAAATTGTCCAAGTTCGATTCTTGTTATTAAGACCAATATATTTGGCTAATGCAAGGAGGGAATAAGCCTATTTCTGTAAAGTTAATTAAAAAAATCTAAAAAATCTAGGGGGAGAAGCCTTTATACTATAAAACTGTCACAGTACCAAAGTAAACAATGATTAACATAAAAATAAATAATATTGAAGATATTAAACAGAAAAAAAAATAGAAAGGATAGAAAACGACAGGAAAATGATAAATTGCTTGATTAAACAGTAAAAAACATAGGAAAACATCTTTGAAAGATAAAGCTATATTAAAACAATTAAAGGAAAATGTAATGAGAAAATGAATGAAAAAAAAAAGATACTGGTTGTTTATAGATTTTTACAAATAAAACTATAACGGTTGATAATATTACAGTACTATACAATGTAATTAAATATTGGTACAAGTTGATTGCTATTCCTATTATGTGGGTGATTTGATGAACATGGTAAAGAGATGATGAACAAAAAGATGATAGAGGTGTAGATAGTGGTGAAATGAATTGAAGATAGGTAGACAAACTGATAGGTGAAGAAAGAAGAAATAAAAAGATACACTGCACACTCTCAACTAGGTAAGTTAAACAGACACTGTTATCTATAATCCAAAGAGGTTGCCAGTGCAGTAAGTACGAATAGCCTCTACTAACAATATCTTATTTTAAAAGTTGTATACAATTGTAATACATTTACAGAAATCTAATAGAGAAGAAAATGAGTTTGGATTATGAAATTGAGGTAATGGGTCAAAAATTGGCCCGAACACCACCTATTCAGTCAACAGACAATAAACTTAAATTAAATGCAGAAAAGACTAAAGCTATCATAATTGAATCTCTCTCTCTCTCCTTAAATCTATCCCAGGACCCCCAACCTTATCCTAAACAATCCTTTTATCTCATTCCATACGCCAGTCAAAAATCTTGGTGTCACTTTTGATCAAAGTTATCCTGGAAACCACACATTCCCCAAATTTCCCGTCAAACCATAGCTACCCTAAAGCAATTCAATGGATTCCGTTATCTCTTTCTACTTAAAACACGCCAACTCTTTGTTTCCTCCCTTGTTTTCTTGACTATGCTGCCTGCTATATGGTGGGCTCTCAGGTAATTTCGAATCAAAACTTAAACGTCTTATGAATTGCGCAGTTTGATTTATTTTCGGGGTCACCAGAAATATGCACATAACCCAGTATTATGCCGAGCTGAAGTGGCTCTATCCATCCTTCCGATGCCAGTATTTTCTAGCTTCCTTTCTATTCCAAGTAATTAGTACTCAGCGCTACTCCTTTATCCTAGGGAACCTGCGATTCAAATTCTCAGTCCAATCCCGTACTACCAGGTACCGTTTATCTGACATCAATCATCCATCTCACCGAACTGCTGCATTTAATAAATCATTATTTACCCGAACTGCATATCTCTGGAACTCCATTCCTTCTAACATACACCATGCATCTAACTCTCAGTATGTAAGTGATAATCAAGTGTGGCCACAGTGTTTTTTGACCAATATATGTTATTGTAAAATTAAAATTACCTTTGTAATTGTTCTAGAGGGACCTAGTCCCAGAATAATAAGCTAATTTTCATTTCAAATTTGAGAATAAGGTTTTCAGCTTATTATAAACCGGCTGCGGTAGGCTAGTTTTAGATCACTTATTCCAGAATTTCCGGATGTTTTTTCATTATCACTTTTGAAAGTGTCCGAATTCCGAAGTTCCGAAGCGTTACGGAAGCGTCCGATTTTTGGTAGAAAAGATTAGTGTTTAACAGTTTCATATTTACTTAATGATACATAGGATACATAGTGAGGGGAAATATTGTGACCACCGACATTTCTAATTCAAGCTTTCGGCGGTAACGCACGTTTTGAGGTCCCCAAACTCCAAATAACCAAGTTTCGTAAAATGGTATAATATAGTATATGGTGGTAACATAGTAATAAAGAATAAATAAATATAAAGTTTGAAAGAATTTGATAATTAGCTTATGGGAGAAAATGGGGAAATCAACAGAAGAGCACAGTGAGATTGGAAAATCGGAAAAAGCCGAAAGCTCTCGGCTCCCCTCACAGAAATTGCGGCACAGCTTTGTTATATTTTTTTAAGCTATATTATTCTTGCCAGGAACAAAATTGATATTTTTTAATTGTACCTCAAGGATAAAAAAATACGAATTTTCATAGCAACAGAAAAATAAAAAATATATTAAAACTCAAGGAGTTGGTAAAATGTCTGATTATATCAATACCTTTAAGGTTAAGAAATTGATATTTTATTGGAATAATGTTGTGTTTGAATAGAAAATAAAACAACTGTCACTTGACCTTAAATAAAATATTGTTTAATATAATAGAGGGAATTAAATTATTTAATTATAGTTGGGAAATAGGGTCAAAGTTGTTGGAGAATTTCAGACTTTTCTTCCTCCTCACTGAATATTTGTGTAGCAACATATATAGCCGATCATATACTATTTAAGTTCTGTTATTATATACTCATACTGAATTCGATACTAAAATTAAAATTCTTCATTTTCATACTGTAATGGGACATTTATATTTTAGGACACGTTTAAGTGATGAAAAACTGTAGTTCATATAATTATCATATAACTAATATTATAATTAGTGAGAAGGGAAATCAAAATAACCGAACTTGCGTGTATAGATAATATATGATTATAAAAACTAAACTACGTTATAATTATAAAAACTTAAATCAAGTTGTAATTTAAGCTAGGATATCCCAATATACAGGTTCGCTCCCCCTAACCGCTTAAATTATTATAATTTTGATTTGATTTTCATATTTGATATAAGAAACAGATTTAATCTGTCTTTTAAGGGTACTATTGATTTTCTAACATTCTTTAGTTCCTTTCCAACGCACTTTGGAATTTCCAATGGAGTGAAATACATTTTTTAGGAATTCTGATCAATCCGGTGAGCTCTGAAGGCGTAATTCATGAATAACCGAAAATAATTTTCCATTCATAAAAATTATAGTGGTTGGAGTGGACTAACTTGTATACAAGAATATCAAGGATGTTTTAGAACAACTAAGGCATAAGTTGTCAATAGCAGTACTGACACATTTTACAAAAGAAATTTTTATTTTATTTTGTATTATTT
>NW_027114049.1:22260-44520 GCF_000696795.3 Halyomorpha halys
GGAGAGCGAATTTGTTGATCGGGTGAATTAAAAAAATTATGAAGTGGTGAAATTGGAGCAGTAATGGGAAAGAAAAAAGGAATGAATTGAAATATTTGTATTTGGTTTATAGACCAAAATTGATTGTAAAAGGAAACCTGTGGGGAAAAAAATTGTTTTCTTTATATCTTATTATACCATGTAATTATATGTAATTTATATATGTTCGATTACGGATTGATAAGAAAGCTGTGTGATATTGCAACCTGATGTATTTAGGCAGCATAGATGAATAAAGTATTTCTCTCTCTCTCCATACTCCGTAGGTTGTACTTTAGACTGGGATTAATTTCTTGCAGGTCTAATAGCCTCAACCCTATCACAAAAGTTTACAAGTACCAATTTAAAAAGATTAAATAATAATAAAAATATTATTCTTTGACTTTCTTATTAATAAATTTATCATTTAAAAGCGTCTGGGTTTCCCATTATAAATGAAAAAGCTACTTTTGTTTTTTGATTAAAATAGCTCTTGATTATTATTTGATCCTATTATTAAATAAATAATTATGAGTGTGATTTTAATTAATGGTATTTTCTATCACGGTGTATATATTTATGCACATGCAAATGCTATATTCAAGAGTTGTCGTATTATATCGTCGCCATAATCACCTTAATAATATAAATGTATAAACAAATAGTTTAGATGTTCATCTCACTAAGAGAAATAAAAAGTTGTCCCTGACAAAACGGAATAAACACTTTCCACGATTTCACTTTTCTCTTAATAACCATTCCAAAACTGCATTATTTCTACCTCCTAAATGTTATTCGCGCCACACACCCTATAATATACAGCATTAGAAACTGTCATATAACCCTTGGCTCTATCTGTCACAAATTCCTGGAAAGCTCCCTTGTGGTGTTTGTGACCCACTCTTGTCTACCTGCTCCCTACTGCGAGACCCTATCTTACCCCTATTCCTGGTATTATAGATATATACCCCTTAAGTTAGAAATAAGATCATTCTCATTCTGACTAAAGTTTAGATAGAGAAATCGAATAGAGTTGTCGGAAGACATTCTATGAGACAGGTTGTATATACTATGTATATGTCTTAGTCTGTTCTTTTTTCATATAAAGCAATTAAAGTATACATTACAGTAAGGCTGGAAACCATAAATAAGGAATACAAGGAAAAATTTACAAAAATAAAAATGCTACGAAACATGGGAAATAAAATAAAACTATAAAAAGTATGTATATAAATTTTATCAGTTATATAGAGCAGAGTGGGATCACTTAAAGGTACAGGTATCTACTGTTCACATTCACATTAGATCATCTGATCAACTTATTAAAAGGTTTTATTTTATTTTTTTTTTAAGTATATGCATTATATAAGTTAAACGTCTAAAGGGCATGGACATAAGTACAAATAAATCAGTCTTAGTTACCTAATCATTCTTTAAGTCAAAGCATTATTTATTATTTATTTGTTATGCGATAACCGGCCAGCCGGCTTAGTAATACTAACATTGAGATATCGATGAGTACTTACTCTAAGTCTTACATGCTGTACTCAAGTATCCTAGTTATATTAAGGATCATATCCTTGACCCACAAATGGACACCCCCGTTCCCACAATTTCCTTATGCAATGACTTTAATTACATAGTCCAGAGTAGAGAATTAAGGGTTTGATTTAGGAAGGATTATGAATAAAGCATGAAGTCACCACCAGCAGGGTTCCGCGGATCGGCGATGTCCCACTAAGGCGCCCTAATATCTTGTTCTAATTAGGTGAGACTACACCCTGGCCTAGTTCCCTGCTACACCCTCACAAGGACGGGCGGCTGGGTGTGTTCCGTTCATCCACGCCGAGGAAATCTAAGATCATCGCTGATAAGTACATCATAAATCATTGATAATTTCTACTTAAATTACAACAAGATTTCAGATAAAAGTCAATATAGTATTTATTCTTCGTTCCCTTACAGTGCAAATAGTGGGTGAATATAATTATAAATTTTTATAATTATAACTACTGAATTTATTGTACAATTATAATAATATAAATATTTTTTTATGGGTCTCGAGGCTCTCATTATAAACTAATGAATAAAAAAAATAATCACAATAAACATTGTCGAAATAGATTGGGATCCAGTATTGAAATACTGGACCGATTTACCTTTTTATTTTTTATTTTTTATTATGTTCTCTTTGGCCGTGGCGAGGTTTAAAGATAATAAAAATCTCCAATTTCTCCGGTAGAAAAAATGTCAAGAACAAAATTGAACATTTTTGCATAATTATAGTATAGCATAGCAAACGGTTATTATATACCAATTCATTTGTCTTTCCTTGGAAATTAAAAAAAAATACTACTGTACCATTAAATGATATTTTACTTACAAAAAAATTTAAACCCTTATGATGCTTCAAATAATGCAGGGTAATAAATATCTTATATAGAAAAGCAAATCATATCTGTTTAAACCTTTAAATACCCTTTTTCAAAGAAATTGAAAATTAAAAATTTTTGAACTTGGTTTATTTTTCAAATTAGAATTTAAATAGTATTATTTAATATAATATGAAAATATATAATATAACGATGCATAGCCGGGTCTGTTATTACATATATCTAACAGACTGAGTACCTGCGGAAAAGACAGAGTAAAAAAAAGTAATAACCCTCACTTATCGTTTTCCATTTCTTCTGCTCAGTAGTACTGCAAAACCTATGTGAAGTAGTTCTAATGGCTATTACAGTAATTAGTTACGTCGAAAACTCCGTTACAAAACAGCTGCAAGTAACGTTTCTATTTAATAATCTTAATTGGAATTCTGTACAATAAAATCTCGAAACGTCGCCACACCATACTTGTATTTGTTTTAGCCTCAAGACCCTTAAAAATATCATTGTTTGTTTGTTTTTGTTTAGTTGCGCAAAACACCTTCATCAACGCCACTTATACCTTATTTACTTATATTTGTATAATTTTATTTATTTCTTTTTAACTTGATTATTATTTATTTACAATTTTCTTATTTTTTTCCGTTCAATGTTATATTTTTGTCAGTAAACCTTTTGATGTTAAAAAGTGAAAATTCTATTGTTTTATCTTCGTCTCCAAGGGTTTATAAAATATTTGGGTTTAATTCTAAGCTATTGAGGTGTGAATATAAAAATATCATTATATCATTAACAGTCACAGCACAAACCACATCAGCAGTCTAAAATGACTAATTAAATCATCATATTCTGAAATATATAGATGAGCAGGATCTGATATTTAAATAAGGTTCGTCACTTATTTCGTATAATATTCACTCACATTACTACAGTCCAAAGATGACTCTAGCAATCTAAATGTTAATTAAATGCAAGTCACCATTTGGGTCCCGATAGCACTTCTGTCACCCTCATCTATCAAAGTTGTGGTTGTATCTTTTCTCCCGTCGTATTTCCAGGTTTCCTTCCTCTCTACCACCCGTTTGTTTGTTTTGTTTTTTTTTAGACGCGCCAAACTTCATTGATCATCAACGTCATTTACATTTTATTTAATTTTGCTTATATTTGTTTAATTTTATTTATTTTTTATATTGATTATTTATTATTTTATTTATTTACTTTTAGGAGTGGGTGAGCCTCGTGTAACCTCTACCACCCCAACACGCTGTTCAACGTACATCTCCGCGGTTGCTATGTGACATTTATTCTATTTTAAACAAGAGCACGGGATCCTCTAGGCTTATAAAAGGAAAATACAATTAATTATTTATATCTATTTGAAATAAATTTAATGACTGAAATGGAACACCTACATTCTGTCAGAAGCAATACGCATTTGCCAGTTTCTCGGGAGCATATTTATGTTAATGTTTCTCACTAGGGCGAAGAAATAAAAGAAAACAATTGGTGTTAGGTGGAACTAATTCTAAGAAAGACGGGATTCGTTAGTTTTTGTTATCATTTTGATATTCTCAAAATCTAAACGTGCAAAATCTTTATTTTTCACCGTCTTGAATTTCTTTTCAAAAGACATAAAAAAATCATGTGTGGTATAAATTTACAAAAAAAATCATTTTTTTCAACCGAGAGATATAATTTCATCTCAATAATTTTCATTTACTTGTGTAATTTTTTCAAAAAACATTTTTCAATGTAGCATTATTTCTATTTTTATTTATTAATATTATCATTAGTTGGAAGGTAACCGCTAAAATTGTACTAATATAAAATATAGTGAAGCAATTTGTAATTATGAAAAGCTCCTTTCCGACCTAACCTAAAAATTGATTGCAATGAATCAATCTTAAATAAAAATGTCCTTCATGAAGGACCTTAAGTGTCTTAACTGAAAATATTTTATTACTATTAAATAATAAATGAGTAATGACCGACATAATAAATGATTGACCGTACTTTTCTGAAAATGACAGGTGCGGTAGTATTTTAAAAATATCTTTGACCCCAGCTTAGTTTACTACTTTGTATCTTATTATGCCAACATATTTTTAGTTGTTTTTTATATCTTTTCTAAGCCAGATGAAGCCCTTCAAAATGGGGCGATACATGTTGGAAAATAAATAGTTGTTAACTATTTTTTGTTCCTTTTTGACCTATCCCAATCATCTTCTTCTTATTATGAAGATAATTTAATTTCGTCAGACGTAAAGTGTTTTTCATCTTATCCTCAGAAAGTTTGAAGAAATGAGTGAGAACTTTTTAAGAATAAGTCCTGGATTTGTTTGGCAAAATTATAATTACAAAAAATATTTAAAACAACAAATTGAATGAAGTACAATTGAGTGGTGACAACTAAAAGAGATATAAAATATTATTCCGCCCACGTTCGGTCACCACCAAGGAATTAATCAATAGATTGAGTTGTCTTAAAATATTCAGTCTTATTTCATTAAATCATAAAATAAATTCGATAGTTGTTTGCGCTCAATAATAGACAAAAAAATGCAATCCTTCCCCTCCGGACCCACCCCGCTAAGACCCCCTGGGGCGAAGGTCCTATATCACTTTTGAAATATTAGCTTAAAACGGGAAGAGGAGACTTTAAGATAGTTGAATCGAGCAATATTTAAAAATCGCCTGAAATTGAAGCAAGGATTGCATTATTATTTATGTTATGATCTCCTCTTGTGAGATTGTCTGATCTAACATAGAGATTACCTGGAACCTCGTTTACCTATCTTCATGACCTTGGAATATTTTTAAAAAAGGCAGGTATTTAAAAATAGGGATTCCAGACTCCGATTGATTTTTTCGATTCTATAAATTTTATCATTTTAAACATCATATATACACATAATATACATTTAATATTGCTCATTTCTGTGTTGTTTGTTGTACACAATATAAAGTAAATAAATGTCCTTTATTTGCCTCAAGGGCAACTTTACAACCCCTCACGATAGCCCAGTGTTGTTATCAGGCCTATATCACTTTCGAAATATTAGCTTAAAACAGAAAGAGGAGACTTTAAGATAGTTAAATCGAGCAATATTTAAAAAGGGCCTGAAATTGAAAAACGGCATTAATTAAAGTGTGATTTTTTTTTCTTACCTCCTTTATTGAAAATATATATAACAATATTAATATATCCCTTAGTATATAAATATATAACTGGTGCCCATCCTTTGCCAAATGGCATTAAAAGGGGTTGGGCTGGTTCCGCTGAAGCCGGTACATATACTGAAATGTGATTGAGATCTAGATTGTTAAAAATCCATTATTTAAGAACCATTTAAACGAGATCAGATGGCCTAAAATTTAAATTCCCGATACTTCGAAAGTCTTTTGCAGATGGAGATTAAAAAAAAAACATTTTCCCATGAAAACGAGATGTTGTCCTGAACCATTTACCAAAGAAGAGAAAATCCAGCTCCTGTGCCCCACTTCACACGGTACTGCGTTGGCGGCCAAGGATGGTGGTCTTTTTAATAAGAGCACAATTCTTACAAGTTCAATGATCAGTTTCACAAGTGATATAACTTGATAAACTATACATTAGCAATGCGAAACTGAACACACTTTATTTTTCTTAAGTTATTAAAAAATGTTTCTTAATAAATTTCGGAAGTGTGTTGAAACATACCACGTGTAAAAATAAACAATGTGGAAAACACAAAACACATTAAAAAGTAATGAAAAAAAGGATCAATAATTTTACTAATATACATTTATTCTTATTTTAAATAAAATTATCGCATTCATTTTTTCATTAATTCATAAAACAGTTTGGAAAAACAACAATCAGGTATTTTGGAACATTTTGTGTGATTAAACTGTCAAAATCAGAAATTAAATAGGTAATAATCTTAATAAAATTATGCTTAGCCTTAATTACATATTTTATTCCTGATTTTGACAATTTACGATTTCGATTAAAAAAAAATATTTTGAATAAAATGTTATCCTGATAATTACTTAAAATTGACTGCTTAAATAAAAATACCTCACAAAATTTAATGATTTTTTTAAAAATATTTCTTGGTGAGGTTCAGGCAATTATTAAACATATTGTACTTTTTTAAATCACTATTATGAATTTTACTAAATTTCGTTATTTACTAATATATTTTCGAACAGTGTTTTTCTTTTTACCATGAATGGTTCTGTACAAGATTTTTTACTTTCAAAGATAATTTATATTTAACCTTAGATAATTTCTGTTTCCAGTGTTTATTAGTAACAATGTTCGTTTTTCTACATCTAAATATATTTTGATTCGTGGATGTGGCCTTTATAGCTTCACGTTTCCTTTGAAGGAGAGTAGTTTTATGCCACCCCACTGGAGTTAACACGGGGGAAAGCAGTGCGCTATTATAACCTATAAAGGGTAACCTGTTTATTTAATTGCACTAAAATAATCACAAAAATACTTTTATGGTAAAAAAATACTGTAGTCTATTTCAAGCACAAGTGTTATTAAACTAACCTGAGATTAGAAAATACTAATAGAAAGATACTTTATATATTTACATGAATCAAAAGGTAAGCTAAGTGTTTATTAGATTAGTGAGTTATCATTTTTTGGAGGTTCAGTTCTGTAATTTTTTTAAAAATATTTGTATTGAAGTTTACATCGAATAAATTTGATTTTAGTTTATAAAGGAGTGAAAAAGGCGTGTAAAGAAACTACCCATTGGTGACACTCTAATGGCGTTTTTACATTAGCAGATTTCGTGGCCATTTTCTTTTCAAGCGCTTCGGAGGATCGTCAGGAATGGAAGAGAAAGCAATGTTAACTATAGGGTTTGGGTGGTTAGGGAGTTTATAATAGAAGGAATGATATTTGGTTCGGGCTGGATCGGTTACTTATAGAACATTAAGGTCTTTATGTATGATTTTATTTGTGACAAAGTAAGGTACATTTAGGATTTTACGAAGGATTTTGGACTGTAAGGATTGAATACGAGAGGAATTCTTGCAGCCCAAAGCTCAACTCCGTACGTCCAGATCGGCCTTATTACAGTCATTTAGATCAGTCTTTTGTAATGAATTGAAAGTTTAGAGCGTTTGTATAGTAATTGCAGTAATAGTAAAAATTGATGTGCAGTTTCCTGTCTTTTCAGTCTTGAGCGAGGATCCCAGGTTAGTCGTTTGTCCAGTTGCAGCCCAAGGTAGCGGATTCGTTCGACAGCGGTAAGAGCAACATTATAAAAGGATCCTGTAGAGCAGTCAGTAGGTTAGTTCAAAAATTTATGGCGATATTATATTTAATGTTATAAAGAACTCGCTTATGATTGTGTGAATAGATTTTTTTCTTTGAAAATGGCTGTCATATATTCTTGTTGGTGTTTAAATCTGACTTCTGAATTCAGCATCCTATACTTTTGGTTAATTTAATTTATCTACCGATTCTATACATTGTAGCAGCTACTAGTGGCACAACCGATTTTGCCAGTTGAATATATTATTTAAATGTATTGTTTACCTTTATCACTATTTTAAAATTTTTATTGTTATTCTGAACATTAATTACATAAAATTAGTGTCCTATTTTTCTGAAGATCGTGATTATGATAGTTAAAAAAATTTTTAACTCTTGTTTTGCTATATGCTGTGTTTTACAACAATAACAGAAATTTAATGACAGTCTTGGTGACACTGTATTCAACTTATTTTATGATAAATACGGCATATAATTAGTATTTATCTTTATTACAGTATTCAATTAAGTATTATTAACAATATCTAATATCCAATTTTGATTGGATATAAGCACAGTTACGTAGGTAATCAACACCAGACAAATAACCTATAAATTTGCTCGCAGGTACCAAAGATTGTGGACAACTGGTCGAGATTATCCTATAATTGTTAGAAAATGATAACTTGTAGAATTATTCCTGCCCTAGTTGCACTAGTTGTGAGTTTAGCAAAAAAATACTTTTTTATAAAATATAAGGCGTCTTGTAATATATGCTCAACTTACAACTAGTGCAACTAGGGCAGGAATTATTCTACAAGTTATCTAAAACATAGAATAATTCTAATCTCGACCAGTTGTCCACAATCTTTTGGTACCTGCGTGCAAATTTATTGGTTATATGTCAGATGTCGAGTACCTGCGTAACTTTGATTGTGTGTTGAAAACTAAAGAGATAAAAAATAACATGAATAATTGCAAAGTGGTATAGAAAATAGTGCTGGAAGATAAAACTAGTGTATGGAGCTCTATGATTCCTCAATATCTTTTTTTTTTAAACTAAAATTGTATCTATTAATTCTAGTAACAGAGTTCTCAACAATATTACTACCACCATTGCTGAGATCAACAAATCAATATACCACTTGCAGTAGTCTATGCTCAACCGATCAGACAGATTAAATCTCTAGATGACTTGCTCTGGGTGACTGGCACGTGTTAACCTCTTCAGTCGATTTTTTTTAATCTATAGACAATCTAATCGCAAGGCTAATAAGTATAATGGACACGAGTCAGTGTTTTTTGTTTATTTAGGCCCTTCAAGTTACCTGAGGGTCCACTTGAAAAGTTCAGTGAAGGCTAAAAAATTGTTGAATAAGCATTGGGAAAAGAGAAATTCAACGCCATTGAAACCTCTTATGATAAAGGTTGGCGTAGTTTAACTGTACCATTTATTTATTTATTTAGAGGAAGTTCATAATATCCATACCAAATTAAAAATTAAACAGAATCAGAATTACATTTTAACAATACTTTAAAGCTTCGGTGTTCATTCATTCGGTGTTCGGTGTCTGATTCTCGTAATTATTTTTCTTACTACAATAAATTATGCTTCAGTTACCACTCCTATTCTTTATTTTTGTTCATTTTTTTTTTTTTTTTATTACTAAAAGTCCTATAATATAAAATAACGAATGACTGCTCTCAGTCTTATACTCTAACAACCTTACAACCGTATTAGATATCTGGCACTAACAGTTATAATCCTAGGTTTATTAGTAACTGAAAAATTATTAATTATACAGTAGTGATGATGAGTAAATATTTCAGAAGATAGGTAATTTATAGATGTATAAATGATTCGTTTTTTATTAATTGCATTAAAAATCTTGATTATCAGAAGCAGGTAAATTTACTGGATAAGTTCACTATCTGAGAGAGAAATAGATTATATATATAATCTTTAAAAAAAAAAAAAAAAAAAATCACGGATGAGGAATGACACACGCAGAGTTCAAGTGAAAGACTGCTTTATTGGTATTTTTTTTATTTATTAAAAAACTAATACAATATATAAACAATAATTTAACATATACATACATCTATACAATGCCCTTCCTTTGCTAAATGGCATTATAAGGGAGTGGAATGGGACCACTGAAGGAAGAGGTCACAATATTGCCATCACAAAACAAAATGATTTTACTTTCTGCTTAGTTCGAGGCTTATATTAAACCACAATGTATGAACTTTCCGAGGAACTGACAAGGACTAAGGCTCTATTTAACTAACACCAAAGTTAGAGTCAGGATCTAGTCAGGAAGTTGGTTTTTGTTTAGTGGTGTAAAACATCACTGGTCATCAACGCTATTAATTTTTAATTATTTTATTTATTTACTTTTTCATTTTTCGACATTCCGTCGCTGACTTCAAAGACCGAAATACTATTATTTTTATATAATAATACTATAAGACTATAATTATTAATTTGATAACATTATAATACTATCAGTAATATTATATAGAACTATAATTAATATTTTAATACTATTTTTATATAATAATACTATAATTTTTATTTCTAAATAATTTTATAAGACTTTATAATTTAATAGCAATGACACTGGTAAATAATTTAAATTACGATATTATAAATCAATAAGTAAAAAAAACATTGATTATTATACTAATTTTGAAATTCTCAAATTTTAAGAGAGTTATTATTCTTTTTAGACAATTTTCTATGTTTTTATAATTTTTTTTTACTATCGGGGCCAAGCATATTGGTCCAGGAATCTTCATAGGTACTATTCTCTCGGTCGACACTAAAAAGGTTAATCAAACTTCTGAAGTATTTGTTTTCATTTTATACAGAAAAGTGGAGGTTATGATAACCAGACTAAAAATCAGAAACAACTTCCTCAAAAGAAATTTGTCAACACAACTATTCATGAACAAATATATTGTCACATAATTAAAATTTTCATACACGATTAAATTTAAGAAAGACGGATTCGATTTAGAGAAGATTGAAATGGAGAAACAGCGGAATTTCGAATCTGTGATGAACCACAGAATCCTATAATTTCATCTATTGAAGTAGTCATATAGAGAGGAATATTAAAAATTAGGAAAATATTTACACTTATAAATATGATACGAATCGTTGTCTACCGTTTAAAATATCAGAAAAAGTTCAACGATAATAACATTCCAAGAAATCATCCACAGGGAAGAAGAACATCATATGAGATGATAGATAACCGTCCAGTGAGTTGAAGAACCTGCAGATGACGTTTACGATATTCTTATTAATTCCGGAATTTTCATAAGATAAGTTTATAGCTTAGTGGCATTCTTTGATGATTAAGATGGTATTTACATCTATCTTAGGTAAGTCATAAATAGATCTACATTTAACAACATAAAATATGTTTGAAGGGGGCTATCAAAGCCTGTATAAATTTCTACTTGAACGTGTTCTTGCGAGGAGGAAAACAGTTAAAATCTCTCTATAAGGGAAACGATGACAGAAGTCTTTATAGTCAGTTGCTGATTAACATTCCACAGATTAATAATACCTTGATTAGCATCAAAGAGAAAATGAGGGGAATTAATTTCTTCATTGGTTAAATTTGGGTATTGATTAGTTATAGATCATCTTAAGTAAATAAATCATTTTATGTCTACGATAAGAGATATACTATAAATTAAAATAGGACCGTATCCCAAAAACAAAATGCCATTGGTAGTTTACAAAATCCTTCGGCTATTTGTTAGGATATACATTTCAGTGACATTAGTTAAGATCAATTACTAACCCATGACATTTTGGGGGACAGGTGACAAACTCTGGTTCAATCGGACAACAGGGAAACTTCTTGGCGCTGCATATGGAACCCAAGGCCCAATTCTTTTTCTATCCCCACTTCCAAGCTCCTGATCATAGGACGAAGCGGAAAACCCTCAGCAAACTTTCTGTTATAATATAATAACTAATTAACTGCTGTCTAATCTGCCTTTTTCTGAACTAAAATCCAATTTTACCTATTAGTCATATTGTATCAATCCCTGGCTATCAGACTCTCAACGAATTGTAAACAGTGATATGTATGAGAGGCACCAGCTGGAGTTTTTTAACTTAAAATAATTTCTTTTGTCGGCATGCCAAAGATACCGCCGGACCTAGGCAAAAATCCGTCGGCAACAGATCTAAAGAAATGTACAAAGATATATAGATAACAGAGGGTATGCACCCTCTGGGACACGGTCAACCGTGTAGACAGAGTTAAACAAACAGCCCTTATCTTGCACGTGGCCAGTTAAGATATTAGAAAGTACAGAGAAATAGCCGCCGTAATTGATAACAAATAAACACCCCTTATCTCACACGGGGCCTCTCTAAAAACCTCGGGAAAAATACAATAAGCCGCCAGAAGCCGGCTTTCTTCAAAGAAGAAACTTTTAAAGATGAAAAAGACCGACTTTCGTCGAAGATCATTGGACCTTCTCACCCCCTCTGAAAATAGAGGAACCAATCAGAGGACAGAAATCAAAAGAAGGAGGAGTCAGAAGAAGAGGGGAGAAAATTAACAAAAAGGGAGAAAAAAGAATTTTGAGGGACAGTCAAGGAAAAACAGTCGGACCCGGAGTTGGGGAAGAGACAGTTCTGTGGAGAGCCTCAGAGGAACATAGCCTGAGAGAGCTGGACGGAAGAGACAGAGTTTGAGGGAAGCTGAGAGAAGAGAACAGTCTGACAGAGGAAGACAGTCTGGGAGATCAGCGGCAGCCGGGAGGCCATATGGACGCTTTTCCACGACAACCGCCAAGCCTACCCATGTACCGAAACAAGTAAGACCTTTTCTGTTGTTATTTGAATGGCAAGGATAGAATTAATAACTTAGAGTCAGTATAAATATCAAATATCCCAACTGGTACTTCTCAATTCATTATCATATAATCAAAGTATAAGGAAACAAGTCTACCATGCTCTCTCATAATAGTATTCTTGATAATGTATATATAATTGTAAATATAAAACATGTAACAAGGACTTTACTTTATAATTAATAATCCCTCCATGCCACCTCATATATAGTAGCATAGTAAATTGGTGAACACGATACCGTTGGAAAGGAACTCCAATCATTAATTATGATATTCATATCTAGCATACCACGGCTTGGGGTCCGGATGGTATCTAGGGGTTGAATTAAATATAGCGCACCCCTTTTCAGTCGGTTCCCATCAGGAACTGATAGAGATACATAATATAAACATATAATATAAATAAATAATATAAATACATTAATATATGGATAAATTTCAATATAATACCTGTACGAGGAACCCCTAGTCGGGCTTAGAAACCCCGAAGCCCCGTAAACGGCAACAGATCAATTAAAATTTATAATAGGATGAAAACATTATTTCACTTTTTTCTAAAATTATTATCATTTAATTTTTTGGTAAGGCACAGTGCTACAAACTCCTAGAACCCGGATTCGAATCTCGCTGTAGCAGATAATATTATCTGTTTCACTGCAGCCGTGACTCATAAAGGGGTACCTATAATTCCGTAAAAATCAGGTGTTCGAGGGTGATTCTGACCAAATCACCATCTAGCACAACCTTTGGTCTAATAACAGTACTTCCTTACAAAGTACAGCACCCTAGCCTTCATGGATAGTAGCAGAGCAGATTTAATTATTTTTTTAAAGTTTATTGATTATTAATACAGTCATTGTCATTTTTACTTACTAATATTCAATTTATTAAATTTTTTTTAATGTAAGACTCAAAAGCCATTAAATTTTAAAAATTATTTCTTCCGTAATAAATAAGAATTTATTATTATTATATCTACATATTAATACCACATCTTTTAGTAAATTTTTAAATAGATTTCCAGTCAGATAATTATTAGAAAGTTTATTAGGCAGTTAAGTAATGTTAATAAAAGCAATTAAGTTCCAATTTAAGCAAGTCATGGTAGTAAAATATAAATATCACATGAGCTGGCTAAACTACTGTATAATTAAATAATGTATAATATTCTATTTAATTACAAATGAGCAATGTATCTTAAAATTTTATGTTATTCTATAAAGATTTTTCATGCTTAGGTGCTTAAAACTAAATTCTGTTTGCACGTATTGCAATAAAATATTACGAGCCGGAAGTTGAACAAAAAAAGATTATTAACAAAGTTATCGCTTCATTTATTGGATACACGTAGTGGCGTTCGAAGATCTGAGAAGTATTAAGAATTTGGACATTCTAAACAGTTTAGCAAAATATATCCTATACTTAAATATGACAAAAAGTGCCGATGTGTCAAGATTTGGTATGAAACTTTCCTTACTTTGCTGTTCACTTACAAATATTCACTAAATTTATGAAACTGATTTAAGAATATTAAACCGAATCCGATATTTACTCTTGTGTTTAAATTATAATTAAAATTTTATGGTGGTAATCGATCCTATGGATGTACATATTGTTTAGATTGGCACGGTAGTTTGATTTTTTAGAAGGTGAAGTTGTTAAAAGGAAAGAACATAGGAGGATAGGTGAATCGAGATGGATTTAGAATTCCAAAAGCAGGTTGCACGAGCACCGAAGGTTTAGCTGAAAAGAGGCAACAATTAAATCATTAGGTTGAGATCGGGTGTGTAATAAGTGGATGGATGAACGCAGAGTGAGAAGATCAAAGATGTGGATAGATTTTTTGTTTTAAAGATTTGGAAACAAAAACACCAAGGAGTTATTACCGTCAGAATGTAGGTTACAGTCACTTCAGCTTGGTATACCAACGGGAGGTATATACTTGGCTATATGGGAATTATGATTATTCCACCAGTGAACAAAGCATTTACTTAATATATTTGAGAGATTAAATTTTATCTTTTTTGAATAGATGGTTTGAAACCAACGGTCGGTGGCTCTGTCATCAACACAATTTCACAATACTGTAAACATTCCGGCCGGTTCTTCAAACCTCAGCTGCCAAACTATCCTACTTTGATTTCCCAATAACCAAATATTAAACAGAGGTCGTTGTGGTTTAAGACAAATTCGACAGACCTCAGCAAACAAACAATTCTACTTTCGATACCCAAAAAGGGCAAGAGAGATCCTATGACGTGATACTATTGGTAGATCACAGCATGCCAAATAAACCCAATTTTCAAGTTTCCAGTCCTGAATATATACCAACTGAAATATCCTTTCCCTGTCTATTGTACTTGGTCAGTCGATACCACCAGTAGTCTTAGTAATATTTATTTCATAATCTCTTTCTGTTAACAGTTAATAAAGTAACAAATCTTTTTTGACTCTACAATTTCTACCATCTTATATCTGGCGCTCGAACAGACACAGCACCACCGCTATGATTAATTTAGGATCTGACGAATTTGGAACTGGGTTTCAAATTGGTCCACTCTACCCGAGGTGCC
Organism: Halyomorpha halys; assembly: GCF_000696795.3. Classification (NCBI taxonomy): domain Eukaryota; kingdom Metazoa; phylum Arthropoda; class Insecta; order Hemiptera; family Pentatomidae; genus Halyomorpha; species Halyomorpha halys. The sequence goes on from NW_027114049.1 coordinate 37,383, forward strand.
CGCAGCCGAGGATCCTACAGGACTTCAAGACCTTCTAACTCCGGACACCACTAGACATCAGGTTCCAGTACTTGAGGACAGCGAATTGTGAGTAAAAAGAAAATACATTTTAGTTTATTAATAAACATAAAGTATTATTATTTTTTATATATATTCGGCAGTTAAATTTAAAATCTTTAACAGATATGGCTAGTTTTATGATGCAAAAAACTGATTTCGACCACATACATTGCTTTGACGGCCAACCGCATAATTTATTAAAATTTTTAACTGTAGTACATCAGGTAAAACAATCGTTACAGCAGAAAATAATTCCTATAAACATATCAACAAAAAAAGGTTATCGAGTAAAGTTCTAGCTCGCCTTACAGATGAGGCAGGTCATATAAATTCTATTTGTGATTTTAATAAAATTGAACAACTACTGAATTATTTAGAAAAACGTTTAGAGATTCTAGATCGGTTGAACAATTATATTTTGAAATTTCTATTATTAGACCTAAGGAACACCCTCTTTTTTCTAACATCTTATATCTCACCGGATATGACCATAGGGTTTTCCGCCTTAAAGCCCTAACAAACAACACATAACTTTGATCTGTTATATGCTCCTGGCTCTGGTACCTATTCCATTGGGCATCACGAGGTTTTCGAAATCTATTGCATTCCATAGCCAAAGTGCAACTAGAAACCATAGAATTAAAAAACAAAACTAATTTACAATAGAAAGGATTAGTGGTGACATTTCATATAGATAATGGTATGTTAGTGGGTAATGTCATAGGAAGTGTATTGACAGTAGTTGCATTGCCATGTGCAATAGCCCCTGGATGCCCTTGAACAGGCGACCAATCAGTATAATGAAGGCCTAGCGAGCCTCCATCGGAAGACCCCGGCAATAGCAAGGCGGACAGCTACCAGCGAGGGAAACCTAAAACTGAATAATGTATGGAGTAGTGGACTTATTGCAAGCTACTAGCTGGCACCGGGGCTTCTACTTTATCGTTCGCTTTGTAGCGGTACCGCCCTCTTGACGGACAACTCCTTTAATTCCTTTATCCACCTCGGATGACCACTTCATCTCCGCTTTTCCCGCTCTTCCTTGTAAAATAACAACTATTATATCAAGTGAAACGGGAAATGTAGCGTTCTAGAATTGAAATGAACTGAAAGAAGGTCTAGAACATCTGGTTACATCCCAAGGAATTCCTTTAACCGTTGTAATAATCAATATTAGTACTTATTATAGTGATAATTTGTGCTTAAGTAATAATCAAGAAACTAATTTTAATGATTAGATTCAAGAGCAATAAGTATCGATTCTTACTAGAAATTAGATTCTTCAGCTGAAAACAATCGTTGTATCTAGAGACGGCATATTTGTGCAGTTAAAAAACCAACAAATGGGAAGTAAAAACCGAAAATGTGCAAAAAAGTAAAAACTCAAAATGTCCATGAAACAACCAAAACCTGGAATAATACTTTTTATTATTTAATTTCTAATATTAATACAAAAAAAATTACTTAAGCTCGTTTGAATCAAAGAAACCTCACTAAGTAAGTACTCTCTTCATTAATCCAAATATGCAAAAGAAACTAAGCTAAATTCAAAGATTTAGGAGAAAGCTAATAGTATTAAATGATTTTATATTCCTATAAGGTATCAATACATCGCATTGCTTTACCTCAAATTTGTCGTTTATAAACTAATAATTAAATAAGGAAATACAAATAAATATTACCGTACATACAAATATCTACGTGTATAATATAAGCAATTTAGTTCAAGCTCCTTATCCAAAAAACATCAAAATTTAGCCCAAACTGTAAAACATGCCTGCAATTTCGTGGAGGAAAAAACTCAAAACCTGCAGATTGGTGGAGAAATACCAAACGTGCACTTTCTGGAACGAAAAAACTGAAAACGTGCAAATGTGGGGAGAAACCCCAAACGTGTTATCTTTTGAATATAAAATTAGTTTTGGCAGATCAATGGGTAATAATAAAAAAAAGATGGTCCGGGTGCCTTCAAAGAAAAAACTCAATAGTCATAAAACTATTTATATTATGAAGAAGATGGTCAGGGTGTGGTCAAATAGAAACAAAAAACAATTAACGGCTATTAATGTTAACTATCTTTTGTTTCATTTTTACCGCACCAACCGCCTTCTTTCTATTTTGAAATAATAGAATTTTGAGCCAAAATTTTGCCCCACGTTACAGGACTTCATCAGAGTTAGAAAAGATACAAACACCTTGTGTAAAAAAATGGGGTATAAAAGTAAGCAAGAAGATAACAAAAATAAAATTAGCAAAGTTGTGGCTAATTGTGATAATTTCTACATAATTAGTTAAACCTTTCTTTAAATTTTATTTTTGTTACCTATTTGCTTAATTTTTTACCTGATTTAAATTTCTGTATTTTTTTAGCTCTGATGAAGCCCTGCAACATGGGGCGAAACGTTGGCTCAAATTAGATAGTTTTAAGACTATTTAAGTTTTTTTTTTCTTTGACCGTACCTGGACCATTTTCCTTCCAATAAAATTAGTATTGTTTGAATTCCTTATCCCTGATTCGAATTTCTGTCCACGTTTGACAGAATTTGAAGCTAGGGAACGCTACCAGCAGAACTCTACACCATGAATATTATACCCTGTTAGTCCTTGATCTCACCTCATGCCAACCAAATTCTCAAAATTCCACATAAACCTTTCTAATTATCTTAATCCTTCGGTTCGACTTTTATTCGGTTCCACCCATCACTGAAATTCACCTCGAAGATTAATACGGCGGTGGCAATGAGACCTCAAGTCAAATAAACTCGACAATTAGAGCTCTGGATATGGCTAAAATTCAGAAGAGGGAAAAGTTTGAGAAAATAAGCGTTCATTGAGTTAATAGTAAAAATGAAAAAGTAATGATGGAAAAAATAATAGTTAATCACTTTTACAACTAAATAAAAGAATTGAATTGTGTATTTTTCTCAAAGTTGGTAACGAAATCTGTACCAAGATGGATATGAACAGTCTCATCAGGATAAAACGGAAAATATTCTTAATTTATTATTAAATAAATAAATAATTAACACGTATAGTAAATAAACAATACATCTCTTTAATGCATTTTAAACATGAGCTACATCCTGATTAGTCTTATAAGCAACATATTTTTTTTTTTTTATTTATTGCTATTTACAACTGTGCATGATAGTGCATTTAGTAAATTTGATCTAATATAATATTAAGAATTATTATTATTTTATTTATTTTTTTTTTTTTTTGCTTCTTTTATTATATACTTTTATTCCTTTTTTACAATAAATAGGTTTGTAAAGGTTAGCTCCCAGATAAGAATTAGGTATGTAATAATTTTCTATTAGAATTATATTTTTTTTAATAATATGCTCAGTCTTCGTGTGCTGTTACCATACAAAATGATTTCAATTATCTGAATCCAGGAAGTTAAGTTTTTAGTATCTCATGGGTATTTTATACCCCCATACTTGAAAATTCTTCCATTGAGACATTTATCCCAATTAGCTTCTCAGATGAGATCCAGTATTGAATTTCTAAGCTGTTTAAGCATAATTACCTTGACGTATTGAAAAAAGTAGATATTCAGAGGGGTCATTATAGCCAGCTCAGCCTATAATTTTAGGATTTGATGTCTGGTTATGCTAATTTATAATGCAAGTTAATGAATTATAGGGATGGTTTTCAGGTTGCAAGCAAACCCAAACGGGTTACTGTAATAACTTCAGCGTAATAAAATACAATTCATCAAATAAACTAATAATAATTAATCAATAGAAGAGCGTTATAAATCAAAAATGTCATTAATCAGTTTGAATATATAGGATTAACTGAATGTATTATTGAGAAATTAAATATCTACCTAAGATATTGTTAGTTGATGTCAAAATATTACAATTAATTGTTATAATAAATTTTTTTCCTATAGCTGATCACTGCGGATTGTTGGGTCTTTAAAAAATCTGATATAAAGATTGAAGCATTCGGGAACAACTATGCCTTTATCAGGGCTAAAAAATAAAACGAGATAACAACCATAAATAAAACATTATAACAAGAAAATTAAAATAATTTCAAATATTACAATGGTTGTTTTCGCGTTTTAATTTTGAGCCTCGATGAAGGCCCAAAATTCAGGCCGAAACATTGACACAAATACAATAAGTTATACTTATTTGTATTAATACCAGCTAGACGCAGCCCACGGCCAACTTTTCACATTATATCTACGGTCAACCATAAACACCTCTATCCTATAATCTTATAATTTGGTCGGATAAATTTAACTTCATCATGTATTATTTAGTTTAGTATTACATTTTAATTTTTATCCTATATATTACCTAATTTAATGTTGTATTTTTCCTCCTTTTATACATTCCCGATTAACTATCGGTGTTCGGTCCTTACTAAGAAGTATAAGCAAATTGAACTACATGTATGTATAATAATATAATATGAATAACTAGATTATTTATAATATATGTTTAAAAATATTAGTAATATAGAAAGACAAAGAGGGAAAACAGGCTATCTCACATTATATCCGAAGTTGATTTATTAATGGACAAAATCATACGTGATCAAACAACAGTTCAAAAAATATATTTTTACACATACCTTTAAAAAAAAAAATTAAAAAATACATGGCGAATAAAATCACATGTCTCTGTGTGTGGGGAAAACAGGTGAGAGTCCACTTCGTTTAGGCATTTTAAAATACACACGAGTATGTATATGATATGATATATCGTAAATATATATCAATATCAACAATAAAAAAAATATTCGTTACAATTTCTTTAAAATTAATTTACATTAAACAAGTTAAGGGCGGCCAGAGTAAACAAGTAACAACGATTTTAGTAGTACTTTTCACTTTTGAACTTACATAGCTCTGCATATTTTGTGTAGATTCGGGGATTAGTGTGAATTTATTGATATTTTTGTGATTTTCGAAAAAAGAAAAAAAATTAAAGACCGAGGAAAGCAAAAAAAAATTATGAACAAAAAAATTGTATTATTATATTATTACAAAAATTCGTATTCTACGACTTCGCGAACAAGGAAAAAATAATATAAATTTTATTCCCACCGAGAATGCAACAGTTTGACAAAAGTTAACGAAATTATCGAGTATGGATCAGAAAAGATTGGGCAGTCTCGGCTTTACCGAATCCTGTGTTTTCCTTCTTTATTTTTTATTATTATTGCTCACATAGAAAACTCTATTTTTAAAATTTAAAAAAAAATAAAGGAGACAAAAAAAATTGTTTTAAATTCGTCTTTTAACCCCTGTCAATCTATTTCAATGGGTATAACAGATAGCTGATATTTAAGACCATTTAATCGCACATTGACATCCGAGTTTAATCAAAATCGCTATAGCTGTTTTGGAAAAAATCTATTCTGTAAAGTGGTAATGCGTTCGATCGATTTGTCACATTGCTTCTGTCACATTCTAGGCTTATTCCCAACTCAAATATGTAATATTAGTTTCGTGTGACCTTTCGCTTCGAAATAGGCAGTTTACATAGACACACAGACCGTTTGCGAAACTTGGTTATTTGGGCTCAGGGGACTACAGAATATGAAAATTTATATTTTCTATTTAATATTATATTTCTATATTAATATTTCTAACGAAAACTCGAATTAGAAATTTCGGACGATTGCAGTAATTCCCCTTACTATATATTCCATATATAGATACGATTAAGTGTAAAGATACCACATTTGTATACTAAGAAAAACCCAGAAGTATACAAATTTACTATTCCAAGACATTTTGAAAAATTATACAAAATGATACGCATATTTGTATGTAAAAGCAAACACATGTGAATATAAATACATTCCTGACATAAGATGACTAAATTGTTACCTATGCAAATAATAATTATTTTCTTCCTAGATAATTTATATGTTCCCTCGTAATTTATATGTTGGGGTTTCATAGTGACAGGTTACCATGAGATGAGCAGTAGCTGATGATACTGAACACCAGCGCTGACGGTGTCGTCGTTAAGGAGTAGGTGAACGGCTATTAGGTGGTTCTTCACTAATTGCAGGGCTCTCGCCTCCTCAATCTGGACACCATCTCCGCTGATGATATGCAAATCGGATTGGTCCTCTGGTTTCCAAAAAGGTTTTAATAACCTCCTGCTCATCTAGTAAGTTTTTTTCGACATAAGATCTAAAATTGGCCACCGCTCTAGATACTTATGTGAGGGGTCCCGTCAGGACGGAGTGGGGTCAGAAACCGTTCCACGAAAGCTACAATTAATATTTGGTCCCTGAAAGTGGTCTAGAGTGAAAGTCACGTCAGAGGACTATTTTGGAAAGTGGCGCATTACATAAACAATCGGATTCATTTATTATGAAACATCTGTCAAAACAGCCGATTCCGAGGATTGCCTTCGGTCTAGTATGGCGTCAATTCAAATATAAAATTGATCCTATTTAACATTTTATCAAATTAAGGGCTTAAACCATGAGGCATGCGTTATTGTTTATACAATTGAACTAGTTAACCATGGGTTTGGTCTAACAAGATAAAAGACACAATGTACAAACTTTGTCAAATGTACCATTACAAAATGTTTTAATTTAACTGATTTTGCTTTACCTAGGCCTATAAATATGACTATTTCCGAGCCCAATTCTGAGATGAGTTACACACTTTTATAATAAAAATATAATGAACTTTTATTAGGAGGGAAACATCAGTTCGAACAAAACTTATGTATTGCATTTCCCATAAACTAAAGGAAATGCAATACAGTCTCCTATACCATCTAGATACAGAGCTATATTTGCTTCAACTAGGCATAGATAATTTTTCTTGTAATTAAACCAAATTTAAACTTCTATTTGGAGGAAAATATCAGTTCAAATTAACTATGTTCAGTACCAAATGTTTTGTAAACATAAGGAAATGTAATACAGTATCTCATACTTACTAGGTACAGAACTATGTTTGCTTCAACTTTTTTTTTTTTAAATTTAATTAGATTTATTTATTGATAGATATTACAATCTGCCACACAGTTGTGGGCAATAGGTAATATTGATAAATGATCTCATACATACTAAAATAAAAAAA
>NW_027114049.1:46725-67127 GCF_000696795.3 Halyomorpha halys
TTTACTGGGGACATTATTGGGTGAGGAGGCAGACCAGACAGCTTGTTGCTTCAACTAGATATAAATAACTGTCGTTTTTTTAATAAATAAACAAAGCACACTGTAATTATCGGAGGGAAGCATTTGATTAAATTGTTCTCTGATGAAGTTAAAATAAAATAAAAGTCAACCCGCCCAGGCCGGAATGGAAGTGAAGACTCACTAAGAAGTCGCCAAGGTGACTTGCGCATGCTATTGCTGCCGATAATTAACACTTGATTTTTTTTTTTTTCTTATTATACAATTAACTATGGAGGGTCTATTTAATTTATAGGAACATAAATTGTGTGTTAAACTGTGGTAGAGCCCAACGTTCGGCTGAGTGACTTACAGATGGGGAACCAGATTCATCCGTCAGGTAGGTCCAGCCCTCCTACTTTTTTTTTTGTTTTTGTTTAGTGTAGTGGCACTTTTCAAATACTTATAAAATAAAATAAAGTCTTTAAAGCTATTTTGTTTATTTCTGTTGATCATCTAAAGTTTCCCAGAAAATAATCTGAAAGACCCTTCTATCTTTAAGTTCCCAGTAATCCTCCTTAATTAAAAACGAGACTATAACTACGAGTATTATAGCATGTATTATAGTATTATACTTTCATCATTCATAAAAAAAAAAAATTATTATTAAAAATGGATATGTCTGATCCTAATGTTAAGTTGTGCCTTGGTTTCCCATACAACTAGCCACAATAAGCACATGATTCATCTGATTATTTTGAAGTTTCTGGAACTCGTTAAAAATTCTCTGTTATACTTGATATGCTATTAGCATTCTTCGATTTCAAGGAAAAATTCTAAAAAAGGCAGTAGTTAATGAGATCTACGAAGAGTTTCTTGTAGGATTAAGTGATCGCATAAATGTAACATAATCAAGTTTATATCCTTCAATCAATCATGGTCTGTGGTTGAAGACAATAAATACTCAAACAATGATCAGATACAATTAAAAAGAATCATAAGAACCCAGAAAAAGAAAATTAATTAATTTTTATTTTAACCCCCTACTTGGCAAAATGTAAACAAGAAAACATTTCAAATCTTATATTAATTTATTATAATTTACAGTGGACTAAAAAAATTGAACTATATTTTTCGGTGGAAAATATTAACCATAAACTAGGCAACCCATAAACAAGATAAAAAATGTATTTTTTAGTTTTCTCTTTATTTTAGTTTCAATAAAAAAAATACATGAACCATAACCTCCTTCTTGGCAAACTGTAAAAAGGAAACAAAATAAATTTTTCGAAAGAGCCAAACTTCAGAAAATAAATAGTTGATTACTATTATTTGTTCCTTTTTGACGACATTACCACCCATCTCCTACTATTTTAAATACTTTGTCCATTTTTTTTTTTAATTAAAGTATTTGGCAAATACTTGGTAGAGTTTATAGAAAGACGAATCAATTTTTTTTTTTTTTTTAAAGAAATTTCACATTATTACCAAATGATTATTTTTCATTTTATTTTAATTTAAAAAAATATTTGGCAAATTGCACATTATTCTAGCACAATATACACCAAATAAAATTATAAAATCAAAATATTTTAACATTAAGACATTAAACCTTAAACGTCTTCAAAGCAATAAACAAGAAAATAAAAATTGTTGTTGTTTTTTTTTAAATAAATAGTATTTAGCAAAAAATATTTGGTAAAGCTGTATTTCTATAGACCTTATATATATAAAAAAAAAGTGTTCCCTTACTAATTCACTAAAACACTGGATTTTACTTTTTTTTTAAATTAAATTTGTCATAATTTTTTATAGCAGATCGGTTTTCGAAGCTAATACAACAAAAACTTTGATTTTTCAATTAAAAAACATAAGTTTCTAAATTGTTCCTTGGATCTCTTTTAAAACTAAATTAATTTTAGTTTTTAATTGTTAATACGCAGAAAAAAAAACAACAACAGTATTTTGGTTTACTGATTGATGTTTATCTTTCCTTACCAGATGTTCTTAAAATATATTTTCCATTCGAATGAGTAGCTTCAGCATGGCTACTTTTCTTTATGAGATCATAGATTGAAGAATAATATTGAATCTATACACCACAAAACAGCATTAATAATCTACATTTCCTTAGGCAGTCTCCGATAGACTGTTGAACATAATGAGGTCACTCGAGGCTCACTCACTCCTATCTTATCTTGAAACAAACGCCTCCAAAATGTCAATATTGAAACAACAATATATAAATTAGTCATTTCTTCAAGGAATTCACGTCACACCTCAATAGCTTAGGATTAAACCAGAATATTTCAAAAACCCTTAGAGACGATAATAAAACAATAAAATTAATATACTGTCCGAATATACTGTTAATATTACTGTCAGAAATATAAACAAAAATAAATAAAACAAATGTAAGCAAAACTAGATAAGAAATCAATGGCGTTGTTGACTATTGATGTTTTGCGCCATTAACCAAAAAGGGTCATTGCATTTCACAATATGTTTTCTAGAGAATATCCTTATCTTGAGTTCTATAATAGCATTTCAAAACAATTAACTATTAAGAAATTTAACCGGGTCGAATATTTTATTCATGATCGTTGAAATTTCTGAATACGATTTATGTATTATTCACACTCTTGCTTACCTCAAAATATTACTCAAATTCAAGATATACTCTTAACTCCAATCCAAACGATCAGTAACACCAATCGTTGTAATATAAAATTTTATGATGTATTCTAAGATAGATTAGGGCCATTTTTAATTTGATCTGTTCAATGTAGATATAAACTGGGCTAGAGAAAGGCACATGATTCGTTCGTTATTAAAAAAGATACAGTGTGTATATTGAGGACTTTCACTTTAAACAGGGGTCATTACACGTCAAATCAACACACTTTTGAAACTTATTATTTCAGATTTTCTTAAAATTTTGCACAAATGTTATAAAGATATAAATTTGAAAATTGTAGAATTTTATTGAGATTTGCCCTTTCATTTGTTTTAATTACAGAGCTGTTAAAACCTGATAAATGGACCAGAAAACAGAGAACTACTAATTTTGGAATTTCTGCAGACGCTTCCCTAATTTAACTTCAGACATGAGATCAGAGTCATTTTACAGTATATATCATGGCCTTTCATATGATATGCAACACTTGAAGATAACTTAGTATTGCTCAATATTTTATTTAAAATTTATATTTTAATTTTCTCAAAAAGTACATACTTTAAAATGTATTCCTTGAATTGAATCAAACAGGAAAATATAAATGTTGGATGGAAATGATTTCAATAATAAAAAAAAAAACTAATCATCTATTCTCATATATTCAACTCTTCAATCACATAGTAAATGTCAAAAAATGTAAACAAAGAGATCATAAATACAAGGCCATCCTTCCAGCCCGGACCCGCCCCACTAAGACCGCAAAGGTGCGAGGTCCTATGTCACTTTTGAAATATTTGCTTAAAACGGGAAGAGAAGGCATTAAGATAGTTAAATATTTAAAAAGCGCTTGAAATTGAAAAAATGGCCCATGTTAATGTTACAGCTTTCATCGAAATAAATATAAGAAAAACGTAAATAACGATTCAGGTACTAAGCCTTTTATTTTCGCATGCTTTTGTTTCCATTGAAATATTTTTATGTAGTGTTCGGAATAAATGCAAGGGATCTGTGGATTTTTTTTTTTTTTTAATGACAAGGTCATTGTGAAATGATAATGATACCAATTATTCAAAAGTTCTCTAAATCATGGAATGTAGGTTTCCAATCTTACAAGGACGAAAAAGCTTTAAAAAAACCACCAGCTCGTGTCAGTCTGCAGAGACACCATGAAAATCAAATCCGGATCCAGTACAACTTTTTGTCTGGGGGGCAAAAAACTTTACCAACGGAGACTTTGCATATTCTGCCCATGAAGACTATGTTGGATTAGAATGTTTTTTGAATAAAGCATTTTCAATAAAAAAAATTAATTAATACCTTGCATGCCCAAAACTGCATTAAAAAGATTTCGGAAATTTTTTTCACTGGAATCGGAACATTATAACAAATTAACATCATTATAATAATTAATATGAATGAAAATTTGAATTTATGAGAGTGAAGCTTTATTTTTTTATTTTTATAATAATGAAGCCATTTCCGTCCCAAATATCCACTGTGATTAGTATCAACACAGCTCATCCGAGGAATAAATTTGAAAATTTTGAAATATATACTTTCTGAGAAAATAAAAATAAAAATTTTAAATTAGGTTTAGAAAAATATAACATATGAGTATTGTATAAAAGGACATGGAATATACTGTAAAATGACACCTAACCCAAATATCTACCTAAATTAGGAAACCATCTGCAGCAATTATCAAATTTATAGTTCTCTTTTTTTTGGCCCATTTATGAAGTTTTAACAGATCTATAATTCAAAAACAAGTGGATTTATCTGCATATAATATCACAGTTTCCAAAGTTTATATCTTTATAATACTTGTGCAAAATTTGAAGAAAATCTGAGATAGTAAGGCTTAAAAGTGTGCAGAGTTGACGTGGAATGAGCCACACACCTACATGATCTGTTATTATCCTTAAAGAGATTTATATTTTTAATACAAGGAAGTCATAAAACTTATTAATCAATAAAAAAAATTTAATGTTTCATTCCCAGCTCCACTCTTTGCCGCAAACATTAGCACGCCTCGTTTAATATTACACTATATTAATTAACTGTTATCTTTTTCAGGCACGAACTTTAATAGTTGCCTGCTAATATTTTGTACTATTACATACTCGGAAAAGTGCAAATATCATCGTAAAGATTGATAAACGATCCTCCATTTTAAGTCCTCTTATAAATTTACATATGTCAAATAATGCTAATTTAATTAACAAATGGTTTCACAAATTATATAAATACATGAAGAGAACAAGGCGACATTCAACATATTGGATGAATTGAAGCTCATTAAGAGATATAAGATACCCTATAGTTGATTGTTAATAAATTTACAATCAATAATCATCGATATCGTTTACTTACACTCCACCCTGAGTTAACGAAATATCAGTTCATTAATGATAATATGATAAGAAGGTTTGTAAGCAAAAATAAGATTTACGGCCTGAAGCCGCTTAATAAGGCCGGTGCACTGAGAACAATGCACATCAGTCAGTACATCTGACGTCACTAATGACGTCACGGGGATGAAGGACGTCACGAAGTGGGTGGCTCCAGTTTTTTCGGCACTCAGTTAATGACGCAGCATCAATGCTATATGCAGTAATCTATGGGCACAGCCTTCAATGCACCCTAATAAGACGTGTACCCCTGCTTAAAAATCGTCTACCGTTGCTCAGCCTCCCTTGCATTGTATGTAGACTTTGTATAAATGAATATAAAATATTACAATAGAGCCTTTACTGTAAAGAAACAATGAATCATGCATCAGTTACATTACTAGACAATTCTTCCTGTCAAATGTTGTTCTGAACATTTAACCTTATAGAAGTGTATATATCCTGGACCACTCAAAACAAAATTTTTTAGTGACGAATTAATTTCATTGCATGATGAGTGGTGAGAGAGTATGATATTTAACATCAGTGCCGCGGCTGGAGTAATAGTGCTAAGATCTCTGGGTGTTACAGAATATCTCGTTAAATATATTGGTGGGTCATTCTTGAAGTTGTCGACTTTAAACAGTGAAATATTAGTCGGGTGCGTTCCACTATACCGATGTTTCCAAGTTAATCCCGTCTCCTGGGTCTGTGAAAATCATTTTACATAATGTTTTTGCATTTGTACGTATGAACATAAAGAAAGTACATTAACGTTTATTCGGAAAAGGATAGATTTTTTCAGATGCGGAAGGCATCCGACAACTATACGAACTTTCATTACTTATAAACCACTTCAATAATGATCCACTAATATAGTCAAGGAGATACAATACCCCGTATATTTCAACGAATAGTATGATATAAGGTGTGTAGGACAGCGATATTTCCGTCACCGTTCTTTTTTTTTAAATTAAATTTTTTTTTTTTACCACCAATGGGAGGTTCCTTCCCAAGATTTTCAAGTGTATATGAAACATACTACATATTTATCTATTGTATTATTTTGTACAGTTGTAAATTACATTACATAAATAATTTAAAAAAAAAAATTATTTTATCTATTTTAATGTTTTATTTATTGGCATTTTATATTTTAATCCATTGTCAAAGACTAGAATTTGGATGAATGTAAATTGAGTATCGATACTTTAAAGTTTCGATTCCACATGATGAGTAATAAAATATATATATATTTTTTTAAGAAAAATTACTGAGTAATATCAGACATAAAAATTAAATATTGGTTATGTACCTCGCTCAAAACGTTACTCATAACATCGCTCAAAACATAGCAGATTATGTAAAACCCCTAAACACATCATCGAGTAAATAGAAGAGTACTCCAAAAACCTGCCGTAATTACGGGTTTTTAAAATCTCTTGCTTGTATCTTAACAATCTATTTTTTTCACTTTGTTTTAGGAAATGCGTTTTTATTTTTGACCCTCCTCTGGAAAAGTTTTTAGCAGGTATAAATATATAATAAATATAAAAAGTATATACAATGGAAATGCATTTTTTTTTCATAAAATTCTTTATTATTAAATTTATATAATACATACATACAAATGTATTATATAAATTTCATAATAAAGGAGGCTACGAAAAAAGAAATGCATTTCCATTGCATATACTTGCATTTTAACTCGTAATTTTCGCTAGCTTAAGTTGCAATGTAAATGGCATTTTTCAATAAATCGGAAAGAGATAACTAAACCATTCAGATTCACAAGATGTTTCAAGACAACAATAAATCTTCATTAAGAAAACAATCATTTTATTGTACACATTCAAGGTGCCTCGTGTCTATTAATGCTCTGACAAGTTCCAACAATTACTACATCCTATCCACGAGTCGGACCGGATTTTCCAACTACGCATACGGATACAAGTAGTGCAGATGACCTAATATTCGGATGTTGATGAAGATCGCCAGACTGAGGCGTGGTTTTGACCACACCCTCAACAAAAGATCCCGGATCAAGCTGCTGTCCATTCCTGCCATCTTGAAGGCTGCAGAGGAGGACATCCTGCTGGCTTGGAGACACACCATTACCATAACAGGCGCTTCACAACAGCTTATAAATAATTATCACAACCCTCCACATCATCGTCTCGCGTAACAAAGCAGTCAATCACGACCATGCGCTAGTTGGCTGCATTGTTTTATGACTTGGAAAATCCTTAGAGGTGATTCACAAAGACCCAAGATTATAGAATTATTAAAAGCTATATTTATACCGCCGTTAAACGACATCCTACAGTACTGATGAATATCAACTGAAGTATTTAGAAGTATTATATTATAAATCATGCCAAAAAGATATAATAAAGCCATAATGTATAAATAAATTCGCTTACAATTCATACGCAAAAAATAAATTCATATTAAAACAATAATAATAAATAAATAATGAGATTTCCTGTGGAACGAATGCATGATATCAGGAAGAATATAATATACATACACTCATACAAATCACAAAAAAAATTAGCCCAAGAAAAAAAAAATAGTAAATTTATTTAGTAGATGATTTCTTTCTGCAAACAGACTATAATTAGAAAGGTAATATTTTTGAGTTGACATCCCCACGGATCACAACATCACAACCAGACCTTCGAAGGAATAAGATGGACATATGTTGATTCTTCGATAAAAAAGGTAAGATTCAATGAACTCAATTATTCACCATATACGTATTTCTAAATCTAATGAGGGAAACGAATAAAAAAGAACCTTTTCGGAATTCCATCCTTGTTATTATAACTTCCAGTTTGCCAGTATAGTTATGACAGAATGTTTGTTGAAAATTAAAGAAAAAAGGCCCCCATCGTACAAGAGATGGTTAACATTTTTGTCAGCAATCCCCGAAGGCTGATGCTCGTGTGTGTGTAATGGACTGAGGTTTGCTCCCCCTAACCGACATCCTGCCAACGCCCATGCCCATATATACGTACATATCATATAACCTGGGACAGTTCTAAATCTCGTCTATAACTAGACACAAATCAATTACAAAGTAATTCCACAAAAAAAAAATGCTGTAAGCTGTACAAGTTGAAAGCCAGGGTTTGCAAGATTCTTTCAAGCCAACCAACGTTTAAAAAGTCGTTAAGCTGTTACGTAAGTCAGGCAGAAAACTAAAAAAATGGAGCATATTTCAGCAGAGTGATGATTAATCAAATTCCCAGTAACTGCCGAGTGATGAGAGGGAAAGATGATTTAGGAGGTGTCAACTCAACTGGTAGTCTCTCGTCCAAATCGCGCATAAAATCAGAATTATTATTTCTGAATATATTTCACTATCTGAGTTTCACCTAAGGCCTGCTATATCTTTACATGATGGATGTCGGCGCGATGAGGAAGTAAAACATGGAGTAATGAATTTTCAATGTTTATGTGAGCTGTTGTAGGCTTTCATCATGTCTTAGAAAACTATATACAAAAATAATATAAGATATGACGAAAATAATATAAAGTAGCGAAATTATACATTAAGAACCTGATAAGAATAAAATTCATAAATATAGAAAATGTAAATATATAAACGTCTCAGAGAAACTGAATATATTTAATTTTCTAAATTCTGAAATATCAAGAATAATCTTACATGCTGATGGTTCCGTGTATGTTCATAAATCAAGAAGGAAATGTTCAGAAAAACAATTAAATATAGTATTATTTATTAATTTATTAAGCACCAACGTTTTGCCTACAATGTAGATTTTCATCAAGACTGTTAAAAAGATTTAAATTAATATTTCACTACATAAGCTTTCTGTAACATCAATTTAAAATTAAAATCTACACTGCTACAGACCAGAAATGGGCAGGGGTTCGTACTTTGTAAGGAAGTAGTGTTCCTTGAACAACAGCTGTGCAAGGAGGTTATTTGTTCATGATCACGCTCAACCGATTTTTCCCGATGCAAGGGTACACACTTTATAGATGCTGAGTGGACCCCGGAGAGCTTCCGAACCCCGTGAACAGTGTTTGACTCACTGCTACTGTAGCAGAATGAACAATTATCTGCCATAGCCAGATTCAAAACCAGGTCCATGGAGTTAGTAGCACAGTACCTTACTCACTCAGCCACCCCACTTCCTTAGCATCAATTTAGCCAACTTATTTAAATTTCCAGTTCCTTGCTGGTATTAGTTTTTTTATTTGAAAATTTATATTGATCACCAGATCAGTAAAATGCTATACAGTGGCTGATTTTAGTAGTTCAATACACATAATTGTTTTCTGATTATTCATTAAAAATTTATGTGAAGATGAAAATGTATAATATCGGATCTGATATTAAAGGAGAAATGGTGGTAAATGAGCCAAGTTTCATAAAGCTCCTTTAGCCTTTGTGTCATTTAAAATAATTTTAAAAAAGGACGATTTTCAGGAGTCATGCATTCCTTGGCAATTCGCCTAAAACAAAATCACACTAAGCAGTGTTTCCGAATTTTTTACTCAGGACCTCAATAACTTTGTTTCAATGTTTGTTCCTTTATCAGGATTTTTTATTTTAAAATATGTTATAGCCATAATGTACCGACGATGGTTTTGGGTTAGTAAATATTCTTAATAAATATTTTCAAAAATGACATTTTATTTTGAAATAAGGTGAAACTATTCAAAAGTGACGAAAAAACTAAAAACCTTTCTTTAAAATTAATATCTTAAGAAAATTTACATAATTATTGGTTTATGTCATGGCGGCTTTGTTAACACCATACAGATCAACAATTTATGTCGAAATAATGTAATTTTTTTTTTCAGGTGTGGTTTATATGTCTTATTATTTATTATCTATTTATTTTTCTTATCGTATTCCGTTAATTATCTTTTACTGTAATTCTAGTGAAAATATTAGGTCTACCGCTTTAGGCTTGGTGGGAAAAATTGAACCTGTGTTTGTCTTTTATCTTCTTCGTTTTCTCCCTTTAAAAAAAAAAATCGGGTTCTAGGTCAGCATATGTTGGATGCGACAGAATATGCATAAACCTGTATGATATCCTCCCAATTTAACACTGCCATCCTCTCTTCTTGGAGTGATGTTTTTAAATTATCCTATTGCTGACAGTACCTTTCCGAATTAAGGATTTCGATGGTTATCATCTGCTGAAAATACATTTTGCACCTCAAATGTTCGGTTTATAGGTGGATCCACTTACTATCCTCAGAAGTGCATTTATTGGACTATAAGTCCATAAGTCTCTATGCAAAGAAGTAGTATCCACTAAGGAATATTTCTACACTAATACTGGCTTCCAAATATGGTACGAAATGGTTTCTTGAGCTGAATCTTCCTTTCTGCAATCTCCGATGTTGTCAAAAAAGGATTTTTCTCTAACAGGATCTTGAAACCATCCTTTTGTTTTATCAGAAACGGACTTAACTTACTGGTGTACCGAATAATTGATCGGACCGATACAAAACAACAGATACCGATTACAGTCGAATATTTAAATATCAGTATCGATACAACACAAAATTGATATAACCAATATCAGAAATATAAATACACCTTCGTTCCTCTTTGAATCTTCGGATCCTTTACCATTCTCGGATGCAAGAGTGCAGCTGGTTGCCCGTCTGATACTAAGTATACTTCGATTGTATTGAAAATTATTATTTTTTTTTATATAAAATAATGACATAATTTAACAGGGGTCAAAAGAGAAACTAGAAAAGTGATAAACTTCGGAGGACACGTAATAGGAGTGGTAAAATAATTAATGGTTCGACGATAAGAAACCGAAGAAGACCTACTAAGGAAGAGCCTGTGTTGAGAAATATGGACAGGTCGGAGATAGACATCCATAAAAGATCACACAGTGACCGGGAAGCCTTCCCACATACATTACCAGCCTGTCATACGGTGGATTAACTCGTCCCTCTGCCAATCGTCATTCTTCGACGAGGACAATAAATATTTTGCCTGCCTATAACAACACCAGGCTTCCTCTTCTGTATTAATCGTCAGAAGCTTTTAAGGATCTCCCTCGTCGACCGGAATATAAATAAGTCGACGGATAAAACTTTACAAGGATTTCTATTCATTGAATTACGAGCCTTCATCAATGGCATTTACCAGCGTACTCCTTTATTGGAAAATTATAATTTGTTTCTGTACGTTTATAGAAACTTTTTTACTTAAAGTCATTATGAATAAGTTACTTGTAGTCTCGAACTAAGACCCTTATTGTCATAAATGCATGTAATTTCAGTTTCTGGATCATTTTTACTATTATATTAAAAAGGTCATAAATAACTTCCTTTATTTATTTAAGGCTGAAACAGTTTTTTTTATATTCATATATTATATATAAGTATGTTATATATATATATAGATTAGCGCATAGATAGAGAGAGAAAAAGAAATGGATTTTTAAAAATGGGGTTATCTATCAATGTAGTTTGTTGTTTAGGAGTTTCAAGAAAACAAATTAACTATATTTTCATTAATTGTTTAATGAGTACTGTGCTAAAATAGAAGTAAGAAGATTAATTAATTTCCCAAAACAAAAAAAATTGAAAATAGTAATATTGGTGGGGAGGACAAATCCGAAAAGTGAATATTTTGTTCCTTTACGCCAACCCCTCATACTAACCAGAGTGAGAGTATCAGGAAATAAATACTAACTGATTATGACCATGATCGAATCTAACCTACATCGCTCTGAGCACTCTGGAACCGTGGTCCCAACTTGCTTGGATCTCACAGCCAGTGAAGTTTATCTATTTCTCTAGACATGTTTTCTTCCGTCACGTAAGCGGATCTTAAAACGAAGATCGCAAAAGGGTGTAAGTATGTATGTCTTCAGTGTTTAAATTTCATTATTCATCGACTGCGACGGAATGATTATAAAAAAAAAATTACATGAGCTTAAATTGTTACAAAAGAAAAATACAAACTAAAAAGCTTTGTTTATTATTTTTAGCTTAAATAAATTTTTTGAAACAGTTTAGACTTTCATTTCATCCTAATCATGAATTAGAAAACGATTATCTGTTTAAGACTTTTTTCAATTTAATTTAATTTTATCTGACAATTTATTTACCTTTCAAACGGTCATTTGTAATGTTTCAAATGTATTGTAATTCTAAAAACTGACGAATAGGTGAGTGGTTTTTCATAGAATTATCAACAAATACGTTTAAAAACTTTATTACGAAGTTCAATATGCATATATTATAATATTGGATCGAACTTTGAAACCATATCGTAATTTTCTATAGCATTTATAATTTGTTAGTTATGTGCAAATAAAGTTATCTTTCCTTCATAATTTTTTTTCTAGTTTTCCTCGGAAATTATTTATAAAGGAATGGTTAAAAGGCCTTAAGGAGAAGATTTCAAGCAGGTATCATCAAAATCGACAGAACGGTTTCTGCCTCAAAATAAAATAAAAAAATTAAGGTAAGTATACGTATGTGTTGGAATTTTTATCCAGTTTATTTTATAGAAAAAGCTATACTCTATGTTAACTCAAATCAATTAGAACTTCATATTACTACAAATAATAGCTCTCTCAATAAAATAAATTAGAGATAAATCGCCATTTATGCACCTGTCCCGATCATACCCCCAATCTATACGCCGAATTCTCTTTGCTTCTGGTCACCTCCCCCTCTTTTACCTCCACTTTGACTATGACTGCTTTGTATATGCTGGATTGTCACACAGAGAAAGATGAGATTGAAAGGATTATTGAATTGTATTATTAAATTCATCTTTGGGGATCCTAAGCTGCTTTCATGCTTCCAGTTAGTATTTTTAGTTAAAGTGGATTCACCCTTTTTTCCAACGGAGATACTTTCTTGGTATACATCTTTTCCAAACCTCGTTTACTCAAGTTGCTTCGTCCATTCCATAAATACGGAACTCCAGCCCATAAAATTGTATATTCCTATTCATATAACGTTAATTTAAAACAAATCCTTAATCATTCGTGGTACTTCTTTTTGGAATCCTCTACTCATATCCACTCACAAAATTTACTCATTAACATCATTTCAACTTAAATTATTTCTGCACTTCCTTTCAACTGCCAATCTACTTCCAGTTTGAAAGATTAGGATGGACGTATTTTTATTATTATTATTATTATTATTGCTTTATTTTCTATTATTTTATTAATTTTTTGCAAAAACATATTTATAATTATTAATTTTGGAATATCAGAATTTTCGTTCATGTGTCACTCGTATTTTATACATTTATTTTGTTAATACCTAATATCATTTAAATGCACATCGTCATTAATCTAAGGGAGTAGGTATCCCAAGGTAAAGTTATTTTTTGTATTTCATTGCAATATGCACTCACCCCGACTAGACTTATAAATATCCATTTTAAAATAAAAATAAGAGTTATAATTTAGATTTACTGTTTTATATAAATGAAATATATAATAATATAATAGTAATAAATAAATACCAGAACGGACTGATATTTTGGTTCAAATGTCTCCTACAACTGCCTATTAACTGTTACAGCAATGATAGCTACTTTCTCAACCGATGAAAGGTTCACAAAGAAGAAAATATTGCTAAAGGCAGGAGAGCAGAGAGCTACGCTGACCCAATGACTGGGTCCTTGACTCGCTGATGAACTGTAATGACTCACTCCTTGACTTACTTTACAACCGCCGCCTTGGCTAACACATCCCGCGGTACAAGATCGCAATCTGCTCCTGGTTAGCACTCCTCGCTGCGAGTCATGTCGGAGGAACTGTGCGCTCTTGTCTCATCATCGCTCATTTTCATAATTTCCTACATGCCTCCGAGCACTCGAGGTAGTCTTCTAAACGTCTCAAGGAACGGACGTGGAATCCGCTTTAGGCACTTGTACTCCCTCTGTTTTGCATAAACATGTAAACCATCTCGACGGAATTAGTCTCTTTTTATTTATCTGGGTGCGCATCAACGAAGCCATTCCAACATTTTTACACCAATTAAATAAATGAGCTATTGATAAGATTACTTAGCAACGCTAGTAATCCATTAAAATGTTATTGTTGAAACAGGTATGAAACAAAAAAGACTAATGACGTTTAATTTTTAGGGTTATAAACTTTTTGTATGCCTTTTATTTTTCCTTTAATTTCTGGATCTTATATAATTAAGTATGTTTTGACGTTAGCTTCCGCTGAGAAACCCCGCCCTTTCATGTAGGGGACAGAATACGAACCTGTAATTTAACATCTCAGCTTCCTTACTCTAGTCACTCTGTACAACATTCTTCTGTAAAAGATATGTACATGTAAATAGTACTAGTTGGCCCATTGGTTAATTTGTCAGCCACTAATGGTAAGGTAATGGTTCAATAAGTAGTTATTAATGAATAGTATTAATAAATGTTGCTGTCATTGCAAAAAGTTGTAATCGTTATGTATAACGAACTTAATTTAAAGGGGAGGATTGATGTAGGCGCATTAAACGTTATAATTTTAAAATACCTAATATTTTTCCTTCATATTCTTAAGTGACCAAATACTGGGGGTATGAAACCTCAAATCGACCACAATTATTAAATAAAAGGCGAATGATATTAATATTAATTTTCCGTCTTTAGTGCAAATTGTAATCTTCAAAAGGATAGTTCAATCATTTGATTTCAATGAAGAATTGTGGGATTGTGGCGAACGAAAATAAAATAACGCTTTTGAGAAGTAATATATAAGGAACAATATATTAATACATTTATATAATAAAAAACTTTTATTGCACTTATTAATACCTTATCACTACGGTGTATTTGGTAATATAAAATTTATAAAATAAATTTATAAATTTGGTAATTTATAAAAGTTGTATTTTTCATTCAATGTATAAAGGTCATGCCTATAAAATGTGATACATTTATAACATTGTTTTATGGTATAACAGCACATTCACAGTTTATATATATATATATACTTTGAAAATAGTGAATTTAATAATTTTTTTTTTTTAAATAATATTAAATCCAAAGTGTAAATATTTCCTTTTACCGGAATTTAAATCGTGATATGTTTAATCTAATTTATGAGGAATTTAGTTTAAATAATACGTAATTACTGTGCCACTAGTCAGAAAAAAGTAAGCCAGGTGGAATGAACTACTCGTAAATGTGAAAAAAATTATATTTAACTCTTTTATTGTATTTTTATAGTATATAGCACTATTGAGTCACAAACTAGGAGGGAATTACACAAGATTTTCGGAGTTCATTCCGAAGAATTTGTTTTTTTAGGATGATATTTTTTTATAAATGATAAAGGTAATATTAAGTAATTAATAGTCCTATAATTCTTAATCATCTCCAGAGATACTTTAGAATGAATAGAGAATCTTTCGAGTTTTTTTTCTTCTCTCTTACCGTTCTGAACCTATAATACATAGCACAACATTGATAGACTGAAATTTTCGAAAGGGAGCTGTCATGAATAGGAACATATCTTCCTTATCTGAGATCGAACTACTATTATCATAGACCTCAACCGTATTAACGAGCATATGATCCTCAGACTACATATCCTTCAGGATGCCCGGGAAGACGAAGAGCTCGCACTCTTGACAGCTGAAAGGGTGTGCTCTCCTGTAACGGGATGAACAGATACCATCTGGATGTTGTCCGGGACTGAAGACAGGGGGACTTGGTAATTGCCACTCTGACCATCCTCCGTTCCATTGTCTTTAGTGACAACGTTTAATTGACTCTTCTTCGGTGAAGGGCGATACTATCGAATTTCCGTAATTCATCCATTTCTATACCTTTTCTCTATTTATTTATTTTTTTTATTGGAGAAGTGTAGCCTACGTTTCTGCCACTCAGTGGCTAACTTGTATTGATATTCATCATTAGAACAGTTTTCATCAAGTAAATACTGATAAAGATTAATTTCTGAATTTTGTTTGTGGCTTGTCAACTTTAGAATTAAATATTCTTAAAGGTGTTTCAATTTACTTCGCACTAAATTTTAAAACATTCTAATTTTAGTGCATTTTTTTTATTATTATTTTTATTCATTAATATTTACAACTGTATTTAAAAAATAGATTTAACAAGTAAATGTGATCTGAGTTATATTACAATTATACAGTCTTATAGACCAATTGATAGAACTCTAGTAAACAAATTTAAAGCATATATCATCACAAATCACTAGAATAAAAAAAATAATTTGGGTATTCGTCAAAAATATACCAATATATGCTCATATATTGGTATATCATTCGCAATAAGTATACGCAAATTTTATACCCAAGTTGCCCTTAAGTGCGAATGGTCAGGTATACGTAACAGACGAATTATTTTCAAAGTTAAAAACGAGCAACCACATACATAAGATTGGGATTTAAATTTAGATTGCCGTGTGCCAATAAAAAAAAAAAAAGAGGTCGATCCCTAAATTTTGTTTGTATATCAGATCCAGAACGAGGTGGATGATTTTTACTGGAGCTGCTTGAACGACCAGAGAAATGCGGAGGAACGCCAAAAAGCAGGCAGAGGCCGGAGGAGACAAAGGCTGAAGGAGGTCGTGACATCCACCTCAGGGGTCGATAAGCATCTGCTTATCTCCGAGGAGACGAACGTGTCTATCCGACTGTACGACAAGGCGCCAGCGTGTTCTGGACACCGTCTGCACGTAGCTCCTGTCCTTTGGCACTTAGCATAACCGCAGCCACCTGTTCACCTGCTCTGTGGGAAAAACTAGCCAGTAACATCAGCCAGGAATTTATATGGCTCTACTTGAAAAGGCTGAGGTACGTAAAAGAAATTGCACAGAGCAAGTACGGCCATAAAATGTACTCTTCTAAGAATAGGATATGGGAAAGTACCACAAGCTTAAGATAAAAACAAGCGATTCTGGATTACTGTTAACGTACTACGAAAATAACTTACCAAGAAACTGCCACGACATAGCAAGTTAATGATTATTTATTTTACAACTGGGGTATATGTTTTAATAATAAATACAGTCATAGTATATATGACACTGGCATACAGACGTATGGGAACACAGAGGACACGTGCGACAGTCGTTAGTGTAGTAACTGTTGGGTAGTAAACAAAACATAATTTTTAACGGGCATCACGGTATAATATTATTATTCCGTATATTATCATATAATATTATTCTGGTCTCCTGTTAGAGACCAGCAAAAATGGAGGGCCCTATATAAGATGTAGCTCAGCTGTATATCCTTAACAGTGTATTTTTAGTACATTACAATTAAATACCATTCATATAAAAAATATAACATACACTATTATTATTATTATTGCTTTAACTGTATCACAGCTGTCGACTTTCGCACGCTGCGCTCGTAAAGAATGAATGCCTGCAAAAGTACAGCAGAAATATAACAACGTAACAGTTCACTAAAATTTACATCCTGCTCTTAAATATTTATTCAATGTTAAATTGTTGTAGAATCAAAACTGTAAATACTAAGAATGATCTTATGAACGTTAATTTAAATAACTAAAACTATTTAATAATTATAGTGATATAAACAGACTGATCATACTGGCGGACCTACGCCTGCGCCCCCTAGTTTAATTCGTGTTTTTCAACAGTATATAATACGTCCATATTACACTTATTTCTTATATTATTTTTATTACTACAAACATGTTTCCAACATGAAAAAATATTTTTCGTTTTATCTCCCTAAGTATACTTACGAATCTTTTCATAGTGCATATTTAACTATTTAAATGTGAAATGGTTAATTATTTCAAACAAATTAAATTGAAGGTAGTTTAGAGGAAGATTTTTTAAAAATCCACATTTAGTGCCTAACAGGCTATTATTTATCAAAGAGTATAATATCTGTCTGATATTAATAATCACTTAATTTTACATTGATTTATCGATTATAATCAAAGTTCTTAGAGACATTTTTGACAAAATCTTACAAAAAACGTAGAATCGATCATACAAAATGACACTTCCAGTTGGTCGCTTTTAACGAAAACGGTGCTGTAACATTCCAGCTATATTCTCGTTTTAAATATGTAATTGCAGTTTCGTAACATTATTCCCTTTCGAATTAGATTGTTCACTCACAAAGACAATCGCAAAACTCCTTCTTACTATATACTCCATATAAAGGTAGGGGAAAGTAAAAACGGAAAAAAAAAATCCGACGTTTCTAGAAACGTAAAATCTCGAATTTTGAGAGAGGGGTTTAGATTTTTTTGTTTACGCATGCTGAATGCTGTCTGGTCGTATACACTGAATGCTGGCAACATAATAGCTAAATATATCTAATGACCGTCAATACCTATACCTATCATTTCTGAAATCATGGGTTTGAACATCCATATTTTATGAATTATGTCCATTATAGTGAAGTAAAAAGTCCTGATTGGGAATATAATTGGTGTCCGCATCCGAAGTAGTGGTTTTTCCTAATATAGGGATTCAAATGTGTTAAATTTAAATTTTGTTGGCCGGGACCTCAACAAAATTGTCCGTCAAGAGGAGCTCCCATTAAAGAGACGTGTCCTTCAATAAAAGTTTCACACTACATGGTTTATAAATTGTCGAGTAAATGAATTAGACAGTAGCTTAGATTGTAAAGTGGGGGGATAACGTTTCTAATTAACTAAGAAGTCTCTAAACAGTTCCTTTCAAGTGAAACTCTTCTGTGTTTTCATACCCATACGAAAGCTTAGCTTTAAAAGTGAACTATCCATTTCAGAACCACAAGAGGGAAGTGGAGATTGAAACGGGAGTTATTTCTTTCAACCTCGCCAATAGGAAGTTGGCCAACACACTTCAATACTATAAATTTGAGAGGATGATAGTTATGATTTACGAACGGCCTAGGGTGAAGAAAGTGTGAGGAATGAAGACTTCGCCGGCGGCCCTGTGTTGTTAATAAGGCCCTAAACGGGAGCGAGATAGCCATCGCGAGCTGTTGCGATAAGCCTTTGAGGTGTGGCCCGGGTAACGAGGACCGCGATACAAATACCTCACGATCCCATCCCTCCTAAGGTGGGCTATCACGAGACATCTGTTCACCCGTCTAGTCCCCGATGTTGAATCCCGTCTTCCCAATCCTCCCATCTCTTCGGTCGAATAAGACAACACGCAGTGTGAATAGAACTTTTAGTGTGACGAACGTCCAGAAGAATTGAAGAAAAGAACGTCAGCTACTTGAAGAATAGAATCACAGAACATTTTGGAAAGAGTTATTAGTTGAAAACTTTATAAGGATAAATCATGCATTTTTACTATTAAACAGTTAATGATTGATTTATAAATAGGAAGAAATTTTCGGGCCAAACACTCTTTTCCATGGAGAGAAGATGAAGAATAATTTTAGGGAGACTAACAGAAAAATGAGGAACAGTAGTGAAGGGTGGCCAAACGAAAAATAATAGTAAGGAATTCATAGAATGTAACATCTAAAAAATGTAGTCATGCACTACATGCATATTTACTTCTCATGTTTTCAAACCCATTCATCTGGGGTAGACTCAAACAAGCCTGATCATAAAAAAAGGGACTCTAACAGAATATGGCTAAAATTTTAAGGTCTAAAATTAATCTATGGGATCAATTATTGACTACTTTATTGTAATTTTTTTTTTTTAGCTATCATAATGTATTAAAATCTAATCCATAAATTTTAGTCTAATTAATTAATAAGTATTCAATCATAAGCCTTTCAAACTATAGATCAGTTGTGTTGAGAAACCCTAAGACCTAAACGAAACCCTAATTCTACTCTTCATACTTAAATATAATTTAGGTTTATTGCCATTCAAAAAAAAAAAAATATTGAATCATAATCACTATATGTATTTAAAACCGCCTGAAAAGTCTTATATAAAAATGACTCAACCACATGTATCGTAAGAACATTACCTATACATAATAATGTTCAATCAAATAAAACATGTTTAATTTCTAAAATAAAAATATAAAATTTAGTATCAACTCCAATTTAGTATTTACTCCAATCCTATTGTAATTGTGTACATTATATATCTCGTACATTTACAATAAACATAAATATACATATTCAAAATCATCTTATTACTCTTTAACTTGATAAAACCAAAATATCTAACGTAACATTCAATTTCAAGTTAGAATCAATTGCATGTGTCTCATGAGGTGTCATTCATTAGAAAATGAAAAAACACACAAAGGGTGTTACAAAAAACATAGTCTATAACAATGGTTGAAATTTTTTTGAGCCATCAAGTGAACACAATTAAAAGACAAAGAGAAAAATAAAGGAAAAATTATAACAACCAAAATGAATAA